>NC_056749.1:748654165-748804390 GCF_019279795.1 Protopterus annectens | reverse complement strand
CAATAATATATCTGCTTTAAATGATTTTGAAGTCATTTACACCTCAAAAGTCATGCTGAATTCAAACATCTCAGACAAGCATTAATATAATATTAGTCTGGTTTTGCATACTTTTGCTTCTATTCATGGATGCTGAAGTGAGCTTCACTGAGGCATGAGCTCATGGGACCACATGCAGTTTAAATGTTTTGAAGTGATTTGTACTAATGAAGGTTTTCCTGCTCCTAAAAGTACTGTCAGAGAAAGTAAAAAAGAAGTTATGTACTTACCATAGTGTTCCATGTGAGTTGTTCATCTCGCCTTCATTCTTACATATGGGTTCGGAGCAGATCCTTAGCTCCGAGTCAGCATACTACAAAGCTTGAGGTCTTCAGACAGCTTGAGGCCAAGTCCCTATCCCATGATGCACCTAGAGTTACCTCAGATCTTGTTTGGTGCGTATAATAATACCATGTGTCATTCTATCACTCTAAGAGAAAGCCATAGAAGGGTTGAGCAACCAGGAAGAATCTAGCATCTCGGTCTTCGAAAAGCCCTGGAGCGGGTAGGAGGGTGGGAAGTAAGAATGAAGGCGAGATGAACAACTCACGTGGAACATTATAGTACATAACGTCTTTATGTGAAGTTGTTATATCTTGCCATTCGTTCTTACAGATGGGTAGCATCCCAAGCTCCATCTTTCTTGGGTGGCTCACGGGAGTATGTTTTTCAGGACAGTAGACCCAAAAGAGGCCCTGTCCACTTTGTAATGAGTGATAAAAGTATGAGGTCTTGACCAAGTGGCTGCTGCCCAGATGTTGTCTATAGGAAGTCTAGCAGAAAAGGCAGGGGATGTAGACACTGCTCTGGTAGAATGAGCCTTAAATTTGTGTTGTAAGGGCATATTAGCAGCTGAATAAACAAGTGTGATACAATCAGATAACCACTTAGAGTTGTTTTGGCCACTGGCATACCTTTCCTGGAATCTGAAAAGGAAACAAAAAGCTGTTCTGATTTCCTAAACTCTTTTGTTCTATCCAAGTAAAATCTGAGATATCCATGAACATCAAGCTTGTGCAGCATATACTCTTAAGTTGTTGGTTTTGGGGAAGAACAATGGCAAATCTATAATTTGGTTAAGGTTAGTTTCAGTACAACTTTGGGCAAAAATGAGGGATTAGTTCGCAGTGAGACTCTGTCAGCATGGAAAATCAGATAAGGAGGCTTTATGGACAATGCTTGAAGCTCTGACACTCTGCAGGCAGAAGAGATGGCTACTAAAAGGATAGTCTTCCATGACAAATATTTCAAACTGCACGAGGAAGCTGGTTCAAAAGGAGGGAGAATGATGTGTGAAAGCATAACATTTAGATTCTATGGGGTATAAGGAGATTTCACAGGTAGTCTGAGATGAAAAGTCCCTTTGCGAAAGGCTTTGGATACTTTGTGTGACATTATGTTCAATCCTTCAAATCCAAGGTGAAAATTAGAGATAGCAGCAAGCTGAACACGAACTGCTGCTGCTGCAGCTCCTTTGTTGAAAATCATAGTCAAGAACTCTAATATGGAGGCAATAGGGGCTTGGGTAGGGATCAATGTTATTTTGAGAGGCCCATATAGAAAACCTTTCATTTGCTAAGGTATAGCTTCCTAGTAGAGGATTTATGAGAAGATATTAGAATCTTCTGTGTTTCATTTGAAAGGTTATGGAACGTGGATATGTTGGGAATTGGAGCAGCCAAGCTGTCAGCTTCAGGGACTGAAGAGAGGGATGAAGTTCCCCCGATGAGTGCGTCAGAAGATCTGGAACTGGGTCCAGAATCCAATGGTCCTCCAGTTGATGAAGCCTAAGGAAGGGGAACCAAATCTGATGAGGCCAATGAGGGGCTATTAGAAAGATGGTCCTTCCCAGCGCTTTTGCTTTCTGTAGTACTTTGGGTATCAAGGGAATTGGTGGGAATGCATAGAGGAGACCCGGAGGCCAATCGTGTACAAGTGCATCCCTTAGGGCTTCTCCAGAGGGGGAATTAGGGAAAAGTAACTTCTGCATTTCGTGTTCATGTGGTTGGAAAAAGGTCGCAGCAAGGCTGGCCCCACCTGTGGAAAATTTTCTCCGCTATTTCTTTCTTGAGGGACCACTCGTGAGGCCACAGAATTGCTCTGCTCAGCTTGTCTGCTATCACATTGAATTTCCCTGGGATGTGCATTGCTAACAGAAAGTGCTGGGTGGATGTAGCCCATTGCCATACTCTCAGGGCCTCCCAACAAAGGGGGTAGGACCTGGTTCCTCCTTATTTGTTGAGGTACCAGACCACTGACATGTTGTCTGTCTGAATTGTTCCCAGAGGAAGAGAATTCTGGAAGTACTGCAATGTTAAAAGTATGGCTCTCATCTCCAGGACATTGATATGCAGATGTGTCTCTTGTTCGGTCCATGTGCCTTGGGCTGTTTTTCCCTGAAAATGCCTCCCTCAACCCTATTAGGGAAGCATCCATGGTCACTGTGGCCAGTGGTGGAGGTAGAACAAAAGGACGACTTATCGTAACATGAAGATCCTTTTTGCATGTATTTGCGATCATTATAAAATGAGACATTGGGAGCTCTTGGTAAGACCATTGAGTGAATAGCCACTGCAGAATCCGCATGTGCATGCAACTCAGTGGTATGACTAATATTGCAGCTGCTATCATGCCTAACAGTTTTAACACTTCTGATGCTGAAGCCTTGTCTTTGCATATGATATTGTGAACCTGCTGATGGAGTAGTAAAACTTTCTGTTGGAAGTCTCAACGTGGTGGTGGTGGTGTCCAATTCTGCTATGATAAAAATGGTATGTTGCGATGGCAACAATGCAGATTTTTCTGAGTTTATTGTAATGTCCAGATGACTGCAGATATAGCGTGGTGTCCCTGGCTTGTATGAGCTGACGTCTGGTGGTGGCAGTGAGGAGCCAATCTTCTAGGTACAGAAACACCTGGAATCCTAAACATCTCGGGTGAGCCATGACCACTGTCATACATTTGGTGTACAATCTGGGGGCTGTAGTGAGACCAAAAGGCAGGGCTCGAAACTGGAAATTATTGGCTCCCAGCCAGAAGCGCAGATAATCCCTGGATGGTCTGGCCATTTTTATGTGGAAGTACGCATCCTGGAGATCTATGGAGCACATCCAATTGTCTTTCCCTAAAAAAGGAAGTATCGACTGAAGCGTGACCATCCAGAACTTCTCTTTCTTGACAAATCTTTTCATTCTGCTGAGGTCCAATATAGGTCTCTAGTCCCCTGTCTTTTTTGGAACTAAAAAGAATCTTGAGTAAGTTCTGGATCCTATCTCGTCTGCTGGGACTGGTTGGAAGACTCTTTTTCTTAGCAACATTTGGACCTCTACTGTTGTCTGTTTCCTGTAACTTGGGTGGAACATCCGGGATTTTTGTTGACAATGGAGGGGGTGTGATGAAAGGAAAGAAATATCCTCTGGATATGATACTTTGTACCCAGTTGTCATTTGTTATTTTGAGCTAGGCATCTGGATACAAAGATAAGCAACCCCCAACTGCCTCCAGAGTAGGACAGTCAGGTCTCCTTTCAGGAACACTAGCAGGGCTTCCCAAAGAACTGCTCTCTGTCGCCCTGGTTTTGCAGACCCCCTCTGCGGCATCTTCCATTATTGCCCCCTCCTCTGTTCCTGGAGGGGGGTTTACCACATGTGTCCAGAAAGGCTCCTTGGGTTTTTCGGAACAACATCTTTCCTCCTCTTTGACCCTTGGGGTAGGGTCTGTTAGAAGTGTAAAAATGGACTCCTACAGCAGACAGAGTCTTTCCTTTCTGTTCACACCTGGTCAAGGTTTCCTTAACTTTGGGCCCGAAAAGGGATGAGCTATAAAAGGGGTGTTGACAAAGGATGATGTAAAGGGCTCTGCAAAGGAACACAAGTGCATCCAGGAGTGTCTCTGAAGAGCAATTCCTGTACCCACTGCTCTACTCGCGCCATCAGCTGCATATGAAATGAGGTACATGGACGAGTTTACTATGGAATTGAGGGTAGCAAGCTGGGAGACAACTTTATCTAAAGCACCAAGTTGAACGAACACTACTAAGAATAAAAAGATCCGTGACTCGATAAAACCACAACTTTATTGTAAATGTAGAATTACTGATTTAGCACTTTCACCCATAACATTGGGGTTCTTCAGAGTCAGTTACACTCAAAAAAATCAGGATTTTTATAGTCCTAAACAGGCAATCAGACAATATAAAAACATCCATTAAAATCAATTATCCAATTAACCATTTAACCCAACCCCTGCTGCAAAGGAAAAAAAAAAAAACAGCACACAAAATACTATGACAAAACCACATCTTAAAACAGAAAAAATAGTTGTAATAAACTATTTAATGTAAATCCCTTTGGTGAATACTTTATCCAAGGAAAGTTAAAAGAAAGTTAAGCATATAATCATCTGTTAAATAAATTAAGATTTGTGTTTCAATACAATTGCAATAGAAATTTTTTCAATACTGCCTGGTGTTTTTGTTGTATCCAGGCACAACTGCCAAGGACAATCTCTCATCTTTAGTAAGGTTTTAACACACCTCCTATGTCTTTTTTGGGCACCCTGTCAATGACAAAAAATATAAACTTTTTGTAGTTGCCATACTTCTTACTGTGGCTAAATAAAGCACTTATAGGCTTCTTGCTTTTTATGTCTCTGTTGTGTTCCAAAATACGTAGCCCTAATTTATGTGTGGTCATTCCTACATGAAATGTCGGACATGATAAACAGGTGGCTACATATATTTCCATGTCAGTATTGCAATTACAGTACCCTGGGCAGTTTAGTGGTCTTTTGTAACTGTCTATGTGTACATAAGGTCCGTCATTAATAAACTTGCAAATACTGCATGTACCACACTTACCCATCCGTGAGATGTTGCTATTAGTTGTCCCTACACCTCTTTCCAACAGCTCTTTCAAGTTGGAACCCCTACTGATAATGAATCTTGGGCTTGGACCCAATACTTCTTTTAAGTCTGAAGGAAATACACTGTCCCATACTGTCTGGATAATGTTCTTAATTTTCATACCTGAATCGAATCGTTATACTCCAGCATCATTGCCATAGAGTTGTTAGTAGTAAATGTATTAATCTCAATGGTATTAGATGAACCAACACTTCTACTTGAATCCAAGAGAATAGGTCTAAAATTACTGCATTTTCTCATTTCGACATCCTTACTTAACTTAGTCAGTAAATCCATTGGATACCCTCTATTTGTGAACATGTAAATAAGCTTCAGCAGTTCAAATTTAAAACAGTCATCCTGACTAATCAGCCTTGATAATCGAATCTTTTGACCCTTCGCCCCATTTTTCTTTTGAAATTAAGGATGGCAACTCTCATAATGTAAAAAAGAGTTGCTGTATGTTTTTTACGGTAAATGTTTGAATGTATATGGCCATTCTCTTTGTACAAAAGAATATCCAAAAATACAATCCTATCTCTGTCCATGTGACTTGCAAATTTTAGAAAAGTGGTCATGTTACTCAAATAACCAATAAAATCTTCCAACTTTTGTTTTGAGCCCTTCCACAAAATCAATATGTCATCCATGTACCTTAAGTATGTCATGATATTTGACATATAGACAGAATTAAACACGTGTTGCTGTTCCCATTCTGCCAACACCAGGTTAGAATAGATGGGTGCATATCTGGCAGCCATAGCAACCCTGTTCATCTGCTTGTAGTATTCCCCATCAAACAAGATGAAATTATTGGATAATACCAGTTCTAATAAACCCACAAGCAGGCCTCTTTTTACATGGTGTAAATCACTGTACTTAGCTAGACTGTTGCTAAAGCTATCAATTCCAATATGGTGGGTGATCACGGAAAATAAGTTGACTACATCTACAGTCACAAACCAAACGTCTTCACCACAATTTAAATTCCTGATATTATCAAGGCAATGCCAAGAGTCCCCTAAAATGTGCAGAACATTGTTCAACACATTCTTACAAGTGATGTCTATATATGACGCTTGTGGTTCCATTTTGGAGCCCTTAGCAGCTACAATGGGCCTAAATGGTGGATAATTTATATTTTTATGAATTGTAGGATACCAAAAATAGAGGGAATAATGGGGTTCTCCACTGTAAGATATCTGAACTCCTCATTAGAAATTATCCCATCACACACAAATTCATATAACTGCCAATCAATTTTGGCATAGGCCCTGTGTACATCAAACCTAGAAACCCTCTCATAAGTTTCCGCATCATTTAATAGTACTTGCATTTTACAGGCATAGTCTGTGTTAGTCATAATGACTACCCCCCCCCCCCCCCCTTGTCTGGTTTCATAACTCTGTACTGGTTGGTGTAGGTGAGCTGTCTCAAACAAAATTTTTCAGCACTGGATAAATTGTCGTTAGACATTTTTTCATATTGCAGACATCTCCTAGTTTGGGCTTCACACAACCATTCAAATACCATAACTAGCTCTCTTAAAACTCAAGTAGTTACAGTCACTGCCAGGCTTTGGATTGTTTACAAAAAATAACCATAAACTGAGAATCCTAGAATACAACTTAAGACTCATTAATAGTCTCCCAACCTCATATCTGTGGGTGGAACAAAACAAAAACCTTTTTCAACAAGCTGACATAATATTTAGTAATCTTTAGATCTGAAAAATTATAAATTGTAAAATCTTTGTCAACCTCCTGTTTACAACATATTGCATTGTCCAAACTTTTGTCATCACAATGTTGTTCAGATTCTACATTTACAATAAAGCTGTGGTTTTATCGAGTCACGGATCTTTTTATTCTTACTAGTGTTCATTCAACTTGGTGGTCTGGTTTTATTGATTTGTTGACCCGATTCTAACTATCAGCTTTTTGGAGCTGAAAAGCTAAAAGAACTTTGGATTTTGTTTTTCTTTGGAGCTGAACAGCACAAATTACCTTGGCTTTTTTTGGTTTAAGAAACCCAGAATGGAGCGGTTATTTGCCCAGTATGTGGACTTATCTAAACAAATTATTTCTCTGCTGCAAGTAAATGTAGACAGCACCAATGTTTCTATAAGTACTACTCAGGCGTAATTGTTGATGTTGCATATGCCACCTGTCTCCAGTGGAAGTACCACTCAAAGTATTGAAGGTAGATCGAGCAACGCTAGCTTGGAAGGACGACACAGAGTGGATGAAGGTAGGATGTTTTTGGAGCTGATTTTGAGACACTGTTGGCCCCTGCTTCCTTGAATGCAAGGCCATTGTTAGAACAGAATGCTGGTTTTGGCAATTTCAACTCTCAGTTACAGCTATTTGAAAAGCTAACAAAAAAGTATAAATCTTTACAAATGGACAATATTTTCTTAGATCGTTCCATAGAACTTATTAAAGTACTGAAGGGGCTTAGACTTTTTAAACTGCCAATGGGAATATTGGAAGACACTGAGGCATTTCAGGACCTTATAACTCTTTTTGATAGAACAGGTATGGACATGATGCAGATTATTATTCACGACAATACTGTTAAACTATCTAAACTAAAAGTTGAACTGTTAGATTTAAAAAAACAGTATACTGAATGACTTATTATTTGATATAAACAAAGTGCGTTTTTAAAAAAATTTGGCAGACACTGACAAGTTTGTTAAGGTTGGTCTGGAGAGAAAGCAAAGAAAGATTATGAGAGATACTACTGACTACAGAGAAAAGACGGCTTACCCATCTAAAGGAGGGTTGATGAAGCATCCAGAGACATTCTCAATAACGAGGCAAACAGAGTTCCTGAAGAGAAGCTTAATGTGGTACAGACTGACAACTGTAAGGACAATGAACATTTTTTAGAATGCCCACCCCCTAGTGAGGCACTCAGACTGTTTACAGAACCGTGCCCAGTATCAGAATCATACAAACACGACACCAATGAGAGGGCACACATATCGACAGAGGGGGAGATGGGGGGGTTCATTCCAAGGTCGCCACAATCAGTGGCACGACTACCAATCGAACTTCAACAATTAGACCATGGCAGTGTAAATGATGAGTTGTTGGGTGACAGTATTGATCCTGGCATCCCTATTTTGAACAATTCTGCTGTTGAATCTGAACAACATTGTGATGACAGAAGTTTGGACAATGCAATATGTTGTAAACAGGAGGGTGACAAAAAAGATTTTACAATTTATAATTGTTTTTTCTTTTGTTCCCACACACAGATATGAGGTTGGGAGACTATTAATGAGTCTTAAGTTGTATTCTAGGATTCTCAATTTACAGTTATTTTTTGTAAACAATCCAAAGCCTGGCAACGACTGTAACTACTTGAGTTTATAGAAAGCTAGTGTGTTCATTCCACTGCACAATCCAAAAGTTATGGTATTTGAATGGTTGTGTGAAGCCCAAATTAGAAGATGTCTGCAATGTGAAAAAATGTCTAACAACAATTTATCCAGTGCTGAAAGATTTTGTTTGAGACAGCACACACACACCAACCAGTACAGAGTTATGAAACCAGACCGGGGGTGGGGGGTGGGGGGGTAGTAATCATGACTAACACAGACTATGCCTGTAAAATGCAAGTACTATTAAATGTATTAAATGATGCGGAAACTTATGAGAGGGTTTCTAGGTTTGATATATACAGGGACTATGCCAAAATTGATTGGCAGTTATATGAATTTATGTGTCATGGGATAATTTCTTATGAGGAGTTCAAATATCTTACAGTGGAGAACCCCATTATTCCCTCTATTTTTGGTATCCTCAAAATTCATAACAATGTAAATTTTCCACCATTTAGGCCAATTGTAGCTGCTAAGGGCTCCAAAACGGAACCACTAGTGTCATATATAGACATCACTTTTAAGAATGTGTTGAACAATGTTCCGCACATTTTAAGGGACTCTTGGCATTGCTTTGATAATATCAGGAATTTAAATTGTGATGACGACATTTGGTTTGAGACTGTAGATGTAGTCAACTTATTTTCGGTGATTCCCCACCGTATTGGAATTGATAGCTTTAACAACAGTCTGGCTAAGTACAGTGATTTACACCATGTAAAAAGAGGCCTGCTTGTTGATTTGTTAGAATTGGTATTATCCAATAATTCCATCTTGTTTGATGGGGAATACTACAAGCAGACGAAAGGGGTTGCGATGGGTGCCAGATGTGCAACCATCTATTCTAACCTGGTGTTGGCAGAATGGGAACAGCAACACGTGTTTAATTCTGTCTATATGTCAAATATCATGACATACTTAAGGTATCTGGATGACATACTGATTTTGTGTAAGGGCTCTAAACAAGAGTTGGAAGATTTTATTGTTTATTTGAATAACAAAACCACTTTTCTAAAAATTACAAGTTACATGGACAGAGATAGGATTGAATTTTTGGATATTCTTTTGTACAGAGAGAATGGCCATATACATTCGAACATTTACCGTAACAACCATACAGCAACTCTTTTTTACATTATGAGAGTTGCCACACTCAGTCTCAAAAGAAAAATGTGGTGAAGAGTCAAATGATTAAATTGTCAAGGCTTATTAGTCATGATGACGGTTTTAAAACTGAATTGCTGAAGCTTATTGACATGTTCACAAATAGAGGGTATCCAATGGATTTACTGACTAAGTTAAGTAAGGATGTCGAAATGAGAAGAAGCAGTCATTTTAGACCTATTCTCTTGGATTCAAGTAGAAGTGTTGGTTCATCTAATACCATTGAGATTAATGCACTTACTACTAACAACTCTATGGCAATGGTGCTGGAGTATAACAATTCAGATATGAAAATTAAGAACATTATCCAGACAGTATGGGACAGTGTATTTCCTTCAGACTTAGAAGAAGTATTGGGTCCAAGCCAGAGATTCATTAACAGTAGGGGTTCCAACTTGAAAGAGCTGTTAGAAAGGGATGTAGGGACAATTAATAGTAACATCTCATAGATGGGTAAGTGTGGTACATGCAGTATTTGCAAGTTTATTAATGATGGACCTTATGTACACATAGACAGTTACAAAAGAACACTAAGCCACCCAGGGTACTGTAATTGCAATACTGACATGGTAGTATATGCAGCCACCTATCTATCATGTCTGGCATTTTACGTAGGATTGACCACACATAAATTAAGGCTACGTATTTTGGAACACAACAGAGACATAAAAAACAAGAAGTCTACAAGTGCTTTATTTAACCACAGTAAGAAGTGTGTCAGCTACAAAAAGTTTATATTTTTTGCCATTGACAGGGTGACCAAAAAAGACAGGGGAGGTGATGTTAAAACCTTACTAGAGATGAGAGAATGTCTAATGCATTTGCACCTGGATGCAACAAAAACACCAGGCATTAATGAAAACATGTCTATTGCAAGTGTATTGAAACACAAATCCCAGTTTATTTAACAGATGATTATATGTTTAACTTTCTTTTAACTTTCTTTGGACAAAGTATTCAACAAAGGGGTTTACATGAAACAGTTTTTTACAACTATTTTTTCTGTTATAAGATGTGGTTTTATCACAGTATTTCTTGTGCTGTTTTTTTTTTCCTTTGCAGAAGGGGATGGGTTAAATGGTTAATTGGATAATTGATTTTAATGGATGTTTTTTTAAATTGGCTGATTGCCTGTTTAGGACTATAAAAGTTCTGATTTTTTTGAGTGTAATTGACTCTGAAGAAGCCCAATGTTATGGGTGAAAGCTCTAAGTCAATGATTCTACATTTACAATAAAGCTGTGGTTTTATCGAGTCATGGAACTTTATCTAAAGTTCCTGCAACTACTGTACCCTGAAGAGCATCTCTGAGCTCTTTTAGGAGTTCTCTTTGCAGTCTTGTAAAATAGATGATATAGTTGAGTGAACGCAGTGCAAAAGTTGCTGAACTGTATGTGCGCTTCCCGCATTTATCCATGATCCCAGAGTCTCTGTTAGGAGGATGGATAGAGGAAGAAGTTTCCAAAATCTCCTTTTTGGTGGCTGCCACCACCACCATGGCATCAACTGGCACTCCCTTGGTAAGAAAAAACTTTTCCTGGGGGGGCAGAAATAAATTTATTAGGCCTCCTGGGAATAAGGCTCCATGGTGTCTGGATACTCACACCCCCTTCGTGAAACCAGCTCCAGAAGCTCATCGAAGGGCGGAGACACCCAAGTGGTAGTGGATTGAGACCCAAAAGCATTCAGGAGAACAGACTCATCTTCAGTAGGGTTGGTAAATTGCCAGTCACCCTTCTGCCAAAGAATTTCTAATATCTCAGCAAATGAGATCTCCTCAGAGGGGGACCGTGGGGACCATTCTGATTCATCCAAGTTGGTATCGGATGTGAGAGACTCCTGTGGGGATTCTAAATGCTTCCTCTTACAGATTCTCTTCCTGGGAACCTCATCAGTGGGAACTTCTGGTGAGGTCTCAGAAGAGCAGGGACCACCCAATGGGACTTCCTGAGGCTCTGGGTCTCTATGCTTAGAAAGGATCTGTGAAGCAGAAGCAGACACAGGCACTTTTGGGGAGGAGGTAGCCAGACCTGAAGTCGAAGATGTCTTAGGAGACATAACTCTTCTCATGGCTTCGAATGCACCTCTGCTCCAATGAGAAGGGACCAACGGATCTTAGGAAACCATCAATACCCCTGGCACTAGGACAGTGGGCTCCAAACCAGAGGTAGGAGCCAAGCTCATCCGAGCTGAAGCCCCAAGAGGCAGAGTCGGAACCGACAAGTAAGTCCAACTATCCTCCTCGGACCTGACTGGAGAGTGTCGGCTCCTAGACTCCTCGATTAGCACCAAAGACACTGGAGCAGGCATCATCTCTGAAGGCTCAAGGACTGGTATGGCTCGGAGGAGGAAAGGAAGTAGATGGCAAAAGAGTCTTCAGTTCCAACACCATTTAGGTCAGAGCCAATAAAAATTTAGCAAACGCCGGTGCCTGTAACAACTTCTGCACCACATGATCCACATCTAAACTGGAAAGGCTTATTGAAGACTGAGATGAGTGGATAGAAGGAGGTACAGATTGCAGGAGTGGAGATTTAGGCACTTCAGATACTGGTCCCAGGACTGGGGACCGACTCTGAAAGGACAAGACATTCGGCTCTGAGGGCTGTGGAGCTGACGTCGATATTTTGTTTTTATTTTTTTTACTTCTGAAGAAGTAGAAGCCTTGGAAGACTTTGAAGATTTGCTAGACCTGTCCTGGTCACTCAAAGCATCCTGAAAAGATGGTTTGACTAGACCCCTGTTGATTAGCTTTTTCTTGCTCTCCTGAAGGACCCTAGAAGAGAAGGAATGACAAATGGAGCAACTTTTCTGAAGGTGTAAAGCTCCCAAACAATAAACACAGTTATAACATGGCTATCTGTTACAGATATTTTCTGTCCACATTTTGGACATTTTTTGAAACCTGACTTAGGATGTTTATCCCTATCCTGCTTAGCCATAATAAACAGCACAGTATCAGTGAAACTACAACAATATACTAAAGACACACCCAAAACTATTTAAATAAGCCCTGATAAAAAACTATGGGCCAAATATCCTGTGACAAAGTGTCACTTTAAACACGCATACACTAACTATCTCTAAGCACTTCTAAATATCAGAAGTTATCAAAGGAACACAATAGCTATATAACTACAGTAACTACACTAATTATAAAAGCCTTTAGAAAAAAACGAAGGCCAAAAGCTATATTTAAATATGTAAAAGGCACACCAAGGAATACACACTAAAGAGATATAATGCTAATGAAGCTAAAGCTAAACCTAAGAAATGGAATTAAGTTGTAAGAAAAACATTTTTATAATCAAGTTTTACTGGCCCAAGCTATTGCTGAGGAACCTCTGATCTATTGCTGCAACAAACTAGATCTGAGTTAACTCTAGGTGCATCATGGGATAGGGACTTGGCCTCGAGCTGTCTGAAGACCTCCAGCTTTGTAGTAGGCCGGAGCCGAGAATCGGCGCCGAACCCATCTGTAAGAATGAATGGCGAGATAGAACAACTTTACATAAAGTCTTTATACGGAAAATATGCATGAATATATTAGGTTGTATGAGATTTCAGATGACAAATATAACCCATAGACTACAGCTCTTATAGACTTTCTCTGGATGACCATTATATTACAACCTATCTCACCATTAGAAAAGACATTCAGCAATGAGAAAACAAAAAAAAGATACTGTCATTATGTACTGCTAGCTCTGTGGAGGCTTTCAGTTAACTGTGTGTGCCTTTTCAACTGGATCAGGCTGCATTAAGTGACTGTTGCCTGAGACAAATTCAATCGAATGTCAAAGAACAGGGTGACTTGGAAATGGGCAGTGATCAGCACAAGTTCTTTCTTTTTCATAACACTCTGCAAGCCATTTTGTATGTATGTTTTCATGTCTTGTTCTTTTTAAGTGTGTGCGAGTGTATGTGTGTGTGTGTGTGTGTGTGTGTGTGTGTGTGTGTGTGTGTGTGTGTGTGTGTGTGTGTGTGTGTGTGTGTGTGTGTGTGTGTGTGTGTGTGTGTGTGTGTGTGCACATGTGCATGTGTTTGTATTTGTGTGTGTATGTGTGTGCCTGTGTGGGTATCAGTATGTGTATGCATGTGTTTGTATGTCTGTGTGTTTGCATGTCTGTGTCAGAATGTGTGCCTGTGTGTGTGTGCGTGTGTGTGCCTGTGTGTGTGTTTGTGTGTGTGTGTGTGTGTGTGTGTGTGTGCACATGTGGATGTGTTTGTGTGTCTGCGTCAGTGGGTGCCTGTGTGTCAGTTTTAATGTGTGTATGTGGGCACGTGCGCACACATGTGTGTGTGTTTATATGTGTGTATGTGCCTGTGTGTGTACACATGTTTGTGTGTGTCTGTGTCAGAGTGTGTGCGTGTGTGTGTACATACGTGCATGTGTGTGTGTGTGTGTGTGTGTGTGTGTGTGTGTGTACATGTTTGTGGGTGTCTGTGTGTGTCAGTTTCAATGTGTGTGTGTGCACACATGTGTATGTTTGCATGTGTGTGTGCACATGTGCATGTGTTTGCATGTGTGTGTGCACATGTGCATGTGTTTGCATGTGTGTGTATGTGTGAGCACAAGTGCATGTTAGCATGTGTGTGTGTGTGTCTGTGTGTGTGTGTGTGTGTGTGTGTGTCAGAGTGTGTGCCTGTGTGTGTGTTTGTGTGTGCCTGTGTGTGTCTATCAGAGTGTGTGCCTGTGTGTGTGTTTTTGTGTGCCTGTGTGTGTCTGTCAGAGTGTGTGCATGTGTGTGTGTGTGTGTGTGTGTGTGTGTGTGTGTGTGTGTGTGTGTGTGCATACATGTGCATGTGCTTGTACATGTGTGTGTCTGTGTCAGCGTGTGTACACATTTGTGTGCGTCTGTGTCAGACTGTGTGCTTGTGTGCATCAGTTTCAATGTGTATGGGTATGCGTGTGCCATAACATAATAGCACAAATTTTGTCTGTGGACACAGAAAATAAAGAGGGGCACATATACATCTCTTTCTACCAGCACTTAAAGAGAACAGTTAACGAATAATTATCTTTCAAAAATAAGGCATAAAATACATCATAGATGATCTAGCTCATTAGTACTTCTGTGGACATGAGGACCCTCAGTATCTCCAGCAGTTATAATACGGGAGTTTGAAACTCATCCTCATCCTCGCCCAGGACCCCACCTCATCTAAAACTATCTCTGCTCAGAAGTATGCAGTTCTCTATAGTTTGCATTTCAGCCTAGGACCGTCATTACTTCCTGAAATGTTCTTACAATGAAAACTTAGACATGTGCACAGAACATACTTGTAACTGAAATCTGCCTTGCATCAGTATAGTGAACCATTTAAGAAGAATATGCTGAAATACGTTATTCTGATTATTATTACTAGTACTATTTTACTTTCAACCAAGTATCATATGTGTATACAAGTGGCTATATTTTGTGGATGGAGATAAGTAGGCATGTTGTATTTATACGTCTAAAATGAAAAAGTTGAACTATATTAATGCAACCATTTGCTCTTTCAATTAAGATTTACAAAACAGTGGTGTGACCAGTACTTTTGTATGGTACAGTAACCAGGCAGTGAAGGCAGAGCAGTTGAAGAAGGCAGAGGTCATTAAGTGAATGAGATGGGTCATAGGATGTACACTGTTGAACAAATGATGACATCAGAGCAGAAGCCAACTTTGCTCAAATTGTAGAAATGTTAAATTATTGCTCCAGGGAAATTTTTGGAGTATATGTACACTGTGGTATAAGGGAGGACTGACAGGAAGTTTTTATTGAAGCTCTACAATACACCCTGATAAGGATGGCAAATTTATGACTTTATTTACAAAGAGACTGAACAATTTCTACCATCTATTATGAGGAAACTTGAATGCACCAAATATCCTAAGGGGCATACATGCTTCAGACAAAGGTGCAGAACTTGAATTTATGGATGAACTTCTTGTATTTAGCTATGTTCAGAATGCCACCTTCCATACAAGAGTCTCTAGCATGGTAAACGTTGTTTTATTTCATTCAAACATTAGACTGATCATGTTCCAGTCTATCTGAGCATTAAGTAACTCCACTCATGCAGGTATTACAAGTGTGATGACTTTTTATATAAATTAAGTAAAACAATGAAATAGCCTAAAAAAGCTCAAAAACTAGTAAACAATGTAAAATAAAAAAACAAGCCACCATAGGCCGTAATGCATACAAAAGCAGTTTATTCAGCAACAATATGACTAAGCGCTTTCACCATAAAACACAAATGGGCTCATCAGAGTCATTTAAATTAAACTAAATTGGTATTATATAGCCTAACCAATCTACCAATGATCCAGCATTACACATGTAATAAGCTTTAAAGGCACCTGTCTATTGTTGTAACATACAACTTAAAAAACTTTAATAATAAACCGTAAAACACTCTAAACATCTTAAATATATACATAATAATATCACAAAACACTATAAACGTACTATTAAAATAATACCTATATAAATTAAAAAAAAATTCGATATTACCTTAAATCAAACCAATGCAGCCCTTTGTTTTAAAAAGGGGGCTTTGAAGTAAAATCATTCAAACCAGGTTTGCAACAAGCATTTAGTCTTAGCTGCCATTTAGCTTCTCTTGGTTTTAGTTCCAATTTGTCATCACCTCCCCTTGAATTACTATGTACCCTATCTATAACAAAAAATACAAATCCCTTAAAATTGGGACATTCTACGGTATGTACATACCAAGAATTATGCATTTTATTGTTTCTAATATCCCTAAGGTGCTCAGTAATATGGTCACACAGTTTTCTAATGGTCTTCTCAACTTAAAATCCCGGGCAGGATAAACATGTAGCTAAGTAAACCACCATAGTGGTACTACAGTTACATCTGCCTGGGCACCCTATGGTGCGTTCAAAACTCCCTATTACTATACTAGTACCAACATTTGTATTCTTACAAGTTTTACAAGTACCACATTTGTACATAAGTGATCTATGTATAACTTGTTTTCTGTCACCACCCACTAAAATACTTTTAATATTTCGACCACTTCTGAACACTACCTTGGGTTTATGCCCTATTTTGTCTTTCATTTCATTATCAAAATGTTTCCCATATTCTGTTTACACAAGCCACCAGTTTTGGTGTTTCTATATTGTATTCAAGTACTAATACATTGGAATCTACCTTCGCTGTTTTACCTGTGTTTACAGTTAAGCCTGATTTAAGAATTGGCATAAATGTTGTATTTCTTTTCACCTTAATTTCTCTCTGGGAAAGACATTTTGATGTATTTTAGAGGGTGGTGACAGAAAACAAGTTATGCATAGATCACTTACAGTATGTACAAATGTGGTGCTTGCAAGACTTGTAAGAATACAAATGTTGGTATTAGTGTAATTATAAGGAGTTTTGAGGGTGCCCAGGCAGATGTAACTGTCTGAGAATAAATGCTTATACTACAACAGCCAAATAAAACAGTGGTTACTTATTTGAATGATAACTCCTTCTACAGCAATCGTTCCTAACAACTGCTTGCACTGAGTCACACAGCTGAAAAAAACATTTTAGTATGCATAAATGTGCTGCTGGATATATATGACTTCAGGTTAGCAGGATGGCAAGACAATTTATTTGGAGAAAGTTTTTGACTTTCTGTTAAATAGACCCATAGTAATATTGAAACCACTTATAAGAACTTATGTGTGGCACATGACGGGGTAGCTAACATCTGTAGACTCAAAGTTGTGAACAGTGAAGAAATAAACAATCTGGAGTCAGGAATATGACACATCCATTATTTAGATTCAGTAAACACAGCAGTTATTTTCTTTCCAGGACATATTGCCTTCCAGCCTTCTTGTTCTTCTCTTGGTTTTGTCTGTAAATAGCCTACACCCATATCCTACAATAGTCAGAGAAAAATGTGGGGAAATTAGAACGATAAGTGCTTTGCTATAAAGGTAAAGCTTTGAAATAAAAGCTGCAACATGCTGTTATGCTGCCAATGCCATCAGAGACAGACTGGTCACTAATGAACAGTGACAAGAAGCCCAAACAATTACAAATTTTAAAAACATGCTGAATGGTTAGTTTATTTGGCTGAGTTTAACTCATCTTAATCTAAGAAACAGAATTCAACATTTAGTACTGACAGACTGTGTAGTGTGTAAGTCAAGAGAACTATTTGATGGCTCAAAACTTTTCCATAAGTAAATTATTTGTCATAAAGATAAATATGAACTTGCTAGCAAGCAAGTTAAGCAACCATAAGAGCTACTTTATCAGTGATGATCTCTTGACGTGATTGATGTATTAGAAAAGTGTGGCTTTTTTTGTAGCAAATAGTAATTTACTTGAACCATTCTCTTGTTTGTGGACCTGGTAAAACAACCACAGTTTTTCCTTTTCATAAACTACTAGATTTTGACAGAGGGACAGAAAAGAGTAACTAGAAAAATCAGGAGCAGGCAGGTATTGAGCTCTGGACTGGCAACCATCAGACTGAGTGATACTGTGAATAAGAGTGACAGTGCAGGAGGTGCAGGATAAGTACGGTGGGGGGATTAGTCCAGTGCGTAGTCTTTTATAAGGTGATGAGTGCCGCTATCTTTTTTTTTAATTAGGAACTCATTTTGATGACAGTATATACTTCTCAGTTATTTTTATAATATACATTGTTAATGCCTCATTTGCTAACTGTATTAACTGACTAGAAAACTGCTAAAAGAAGTTTTGATATTTTACTTGCATTTTTGAGAGTGTAAGCCACTACCATTATTAATTATCAGCTAAGTGCCAGTTATGTTACTTGCAATGCATGCCAGCTGATTTCTCAAAACTTTGTAAATGTAATAAGCTGTACTCTGGCCAAATAGTCTCATACTGAGCTCTTCAGGCTAAGCTTTGTGAAACAAGCATACCTTAAAGGTAAGAGTAGTTCTATGATGAGAAATTTATATGTCTGCTTGCAGACGTGTCGTGTGTGTGTGTGTGTGTGTGTGTGTGTGTGTGTGTGTGTGTGTGTGTGTGTGTGTGTGTGTGCGCTCACACATATACTCATGGGCATTCAGTGATAGATGTGTGTCTTGTCCAAGATTAGACCTCTGCCTTTTGCCCATTGACTGCTGGGATAAACATGGGCTCTCCTGAAATGAAAAATATAAAGTATGTACTAGAAAATGAACGAAAGACTTACATTGTCACCTTTCTGAAATGCAGAATATACTTTGTGTTTGTATTACTTAGCACAGATGCTTAATTTGTAGTTTTGTACACAATTTTTCAACAAATTTCAGCTCCATTTATCCCTACCTTATATCCACTTCATTCATTTCATGTTTATGTCGCACACAAATCTCAAGTTGGAATCATCTAACATTTATTTTTCCCCTTTGGTGGCATTCTTAAGTGTCCAGTTAATGGGTATCTATTATTTAAATTTCTGCTTTTCCTTTTTGATAGCTGCTTTTCTACTGCTATGGGTCCCTCACCCTCCTTCCAGACATAGAAGCCCTACACCAGGAATTCTAGTTTTGTTTGTTGTAGTAGTCTAAGCTTTTGCCCGATGGTGTGGAGGAAGAATTCCTGATGCCCCATTATATTATGGCGGGTGACATTTTGCTATATTCACAAGGGTTGAGCATACACAAACTCTTATCAGTTTATGTCTTCAGCCTACACATATTACAGACAGATTTTCTCTGAATTATATGTAGCCAAGAATTATTAAAAAAATACAATAAAAAGCAGCCTAGAATCACTATATACTTCATTATGGAATAAAGAAATTGTATGAAATTAATTCATGCTAACAATGAGTATGTACAGCAATGGACTAGCATCCTGTTTAGGATACATTCTGTATGTTTTACACCTACTGAGTGGCAGAATAGGTTCCATCTCCCTCCTCTTGGCAATCAGAACTGGATAAAGCAGGTATCATAAGAATGAACGACTGAACTGATATATTAAATAGAACTGTAGAACATGCCTGGTTTTAATAAAGTGAGCTTTTGAAGTATTGATTGTTTCTGTAGTGTTCTCACTTAAGAATGACTCTGCCTAGTGATGTACTACCTTAAATGATGCTATGTAGTCCCCTTCCCCAGGATTATTTACTGTCCTATGCAGCTCTCTGTAGGATTTCACCACATTAAAAGCATCATGCTTATCTGAGGACTTTTTTTTGTGACCAGCTTATATTTTTGATCAATTTAGCATTAAATTAGTGAAATACTATCTTGCCTGTCTGCATTTGACAATAATAAAGTTCTTTATTATTTTTTTAATAATTGCTGTTGTAACTGTTCTGAAATCAGATTCCATTCCTGTGATGGTTTAAGTCAAGTAACTCTCTCATATTAAACTTATGTTGTTGTAGAGCCTTCTAAACTTCACTTGGCTGTTTTTACAAATATACAAGTGGGTATAGAGAACATTTTTAAATTTCATGTGTAGCTAGTTTGCTCTATCTTCTATGTATCGTGTTCTGTCTGTTTTTGTAAAGGAATGACTGTTACTTGTCATAACGTGTTATGTTTGAAATGAGTAAATGTAAAGGATTTCTAGTAGGGTTTGTTAGAGGGGTCGTTGGGTACAGTACCAAATGTCATAACAGTAGTTTTGTTTGAAGAGTTGTTGGTAAATTTGTTGTTAGTAATCCAGTTATATTATCAAGCTTAAAGTCTTTCTGAAGATACTTTTATAGTAGTTTAGGGAAACTAGTAGCATTTATTAGAATTACATCATCTGCACAGAGAATGTAGTTGACATTGGGGATGTCCCAGGGCAAGTCAATAACAAATGACAGCAAAATGGTTCTCTCCCAGATGCTAATTAATTAATTTTGCTTATTTATTAAGAAAACAGTGTACTGGTGTTTCTTGGGCTCTTTTCAGCAATGGCACAAGTCACAGGGCAGAGACAGAATAGTTGGACTTTTTTGAGTTTGTCCATATAGGACAAGTGTTTAAGACCTAGGATCCTCTTTGTGAGGCTCTCTATTTGTTTTATGTACCCTTTCTTCTGCCTGTTCTTTTTTGCACTGCCTTCTCAGTTCTGCAAGAAACAGCTTCTTTATCAAGGATAATTGTAAACTGTTTTATTGATGCTTAACCTCATCTGTACTGATTAACACTGAATATTGAGCTATTCCCAGTAATGCTGGCATAACAAGGAATATGTGTCCATTTTAGATGATGTTGGGCCAATTAAGTGATATCATCTTGAAAGTCATCCACAGTATTTGTATGCCAGTGAGGCAAGATTAGATTGGTTTGGACATGTGCTGAGAAAGGAATACTGGGTATATTGGGAAAAGTATGATAAAGATGAAGCTGCCAGGTAAGAGAGAAAGAGGAAGGCCTAAGATAAGGTTTATGGATGTGGTGACAGAGGACATGCAGGTGGTTGGTGTGACAGAGCAAGATGCAGAGGACAGGAAGAAACTGGAAACGTATCCATTGTGGCAACCCCTAATGGGAACAGCCAAAAGAGAAGACTGCAAGCACTTATTCGGAACCAGGTGGGGTCACGTGAATAGTGTTTGCTTGGGTAACTTTAAAACTGTCCCTTTTGAGCCTCCATGAAAAAGGGGGGGGATCCAGTATGACCTGATGTGTTCCAGACCAGGCCACAGCTTCTCATCAGGTGCAGAAACAGAGTACAAAGTACTGTTTGCAGCATACCGCAGAGGTAAGTCTTCAAACCAACCTGTATATACATAATACATGGAACAATGTGTGCTGTGTACAGTATTTAACACATACCATAGTGACTTGAGCATTTATTTCATGTAAATTAGTAAGCAGGTCCAGCATTGACCCCGCTGCACCATAACTCCACCCCCTTTTAGTTGGTCACTTCCTTTCCCATTGGCCCCACCCATTCAGCTGTCTCCTGCAGCCCCATTTTGATTTGAAGTCACCAGCCGCCACTGTGGAAAAGTATGTCTGTGGTCATTCCAATTGTTGCATGTGTCTGGATAATATACATGCTATAGGGGACATTATACTCAATGACTGGCTGAATGAGGGCTGACTAAAGAGTGGCAATGACATTGTAGATCTAGACACAATCCCTTTGTTTGCAAGCTGTGTAATATACAAGGACTTTCTTATAACAATGGGGACATGTTTGTCAAAGGATAGGTCACTGTCCACAAAAGTTCCCAAGTCCGGAACAACTGAGTCAACTCCTAAGGATGTATTGTGAATATGGTACTTCCCCAGGGTAGATAACTTTGCAAAGGATACAATAATTCATTTTTTAGTATTTAGATTTAGTTTATGATTTTTTGAATTAACTATGTACATTCTCCTTTAAGAATTCTGAACAGAGTCTGTTCCATTGTATTTGCACATTCATTATTTAGTGCCAGAAACAATCATTGATAGGTATGCTGAAACATATTTCAGTATCCAGGATGCAGCACTTTGATTTTTTTTTTGACATGCTCAGGATTCAATTTTCTTAATACGAATGTAGTATGTTTTTGAGGATTCTGTCACCCAGTAGCTTGCTAATAATCTACAGGATTTTGTTCCATTTTCTGAGTGAGCTGAATGCTTATAGGGCTTGTCTACTGCAGGATGAGCACAAACTGAACAAGGGTCTATCTGGTCAAGTTCAGCTCAATCAGACTCTACTTGATCATTGTTGATTTCTAGAGGTAATCACTGCCCACAGGTTTTCTACATCTGTGCCACCAGTGATTCAGTCCCTTTGGGAGATTTCACCCTTTGTGATTTTTTTCTGTGACCATATGCTTTATTGGTTTTTCAAGTTACACCAGTGATGCAATTTTTATTTTTGTGTGACCATACAATTTGTTAGTGTTACATGTTAAATAAGTGTTGCAAGTTTTAATTTTCATTTATTTTTGAATAAATCAATAGTTACTTATGATGACCTATGTAAAGAATATTGTACTCATGACAACAATTGAAGAGTATATTTTCCGTTTCTTCTTTTTGCTTTAAAAGAAACATCTTTCTTGAAATATTACTATTTAATCAGGGCTTTAGGCTTACCAGTTACGTAATTGCTTTTCAAGTGCATTTGCAGAAGTACTTGATACTTTCTGAATGGTATTTACTTTAAAGGAAAAAAATGCCATTTACATGAATATGTTGATGGCATGACTTTAATGGTAACTCTTTGGTTTGTTATCCTCCTCTGTTTATGTTTTAAATTAAACATAACAATTACATTAATGGCAGCTAAGTGAACAATGTCACTATATTTAGTTTTACTGAAGGGGTCAATGTTCTGTTAAAATGTCTCTGTATTTAGATATTTTTCTCAAAAACTGAAACATTGGGTTATCTCAGAACACCAAGACAGAAATATGTTGATGTTAAGAGGTGTTGCAGATAAATAACTAAAGGTCTCGGCAGAGCCATTCTTTGTGAAGTCAATCAAACATTGTTTCACTTAATATTATAGTCACTGGAAGAAATGGCTTCCATAACACTCCATTGGAATCACAAGACCTTCAATGATGCAGACACATAACAATGAAAGAATTGTAAATCAAAACAGGTATCCTTATCAGCTAAAACTGGAAGAAAATGTATAACAAATCTGATGCTGAAAACTGAGACAGGATGAATTACAAAATATGTTTATCGTTCATCTAAAAAACCTAAGAGGGGAGGGGAGCACTATAAAGTTTCAGCAGTTCATATCCACCCTGTGCTTTAATATGACCCCTGGAAATATAGTCATTGAAAGAGCTCATAAAATTTGGAAACCTGTGTTAAGTAAATTGGAATTACCGATGGCATTATTGCAAAGCAAACATTGTATTAATTTATGCACTAGCAATAAAAGAAGGATGATGAATTACATGGGCATTTACAGAATCCAAACTGGAATACTGTTTCCATTTCAAGATGATGACAAAACTGTCACTAGTGCTGCAAAATTTTGCACTGTGACTAATGTTGTCACCAGTAGCCTTCTCTGTTTTCAAATGAAACGGTCATTTACGTAAAAAGTTGTCTCAGAAGTTTTGTGTTTCCCAGAGAAAAAAATATTAAAATATATACCTGACCCCTTACCACATGATTTCTGAAGAGTTTGCTGTTTGTTCATTTTTTTCATATTCAAAACAGGTTTATCTTCCCAAATCAACAGTGATCTTTCCAATATAACGATAACTCTTCCACGTCTTTTGTAAACATGGCATGGTGCTTGTAGAAGTAATCCAACAGAACTAGAGGTTGTACAAATATAATTTTTATCTAAAGGTCGTCACTAATTCCTGAATTGAGATTATATGCCCGTGAACTGTAACCCATATTATTCTACAACAGAAATCTTATCTAGGCTATTTTATTTCATTCTTAGTCTATGGCAATAAGATGCAATAACTATTTATGGAATATGGGCAAATGTGTTGTTTTCAATAGAGAATCCAGTGTTTGGGTGATCATATTCAGTTTTCAAACAAAAATCTGTTTTGCAAAGATGTTTTCTACTCAGATTTCAAGACTTAACTAATATTTAAATAATACTTTTATTTATTTTTTATAATGTGCTAATGTTTTCCACGTGTGATTCTACCTACTTCTCACTCATTGTTTCGTCTTCTTTCCCTCTGATCCCTGTTGTGTATTCAGTAGTTTTTAAAGAGTTTTGAGATAAAATCACATGTCCTTAATGCTATACGGTCATATTTTACCTAAAAGGGTTAGTATATAAATGTCAGGGTTACTTGCTACTTTCTATTATCCCAGTTCCATGCATTTTGTTAAAACAATAGGGGTAAAGTATGACTCAGTTTACATACGTGTGTGTGTGTGTGTGTGTGTGTGTGTGTGTGTGTGTGTGTGTGTGTGTGTGTGTGTGTGTGTGTGTGTGTGTGTGTGTGTGCAGGGATTTATATTATTCTGCTTATGTAGAAAATAAATAAAGACAGATAGTTTACTCTGCAGTTCCATTTTGTCACTGAACTTCAAAGAGTGCATTCATGCCTTCATACTGAATAGTACAGCTACAATGAAAAACTTTTATGATATGTTTATTAAAATCATATTTCCAGAGAACTAAATTTAATCAGTGTATTGTGTTTTTCCTAACAAGCTACATTTTTGATTTTTTTCCTTTCTTTTATTTTGTTTTTTTCTTTTTTATATTCTTACTGGTGCCATTTTGATAGCTGATTTTCAACCCTTATTGAAGCAAACTTTTATCAGTACTTTGTTTTTATCTTTAAAGAGAGGGACTCCATAAAATTAAGGGCTAGTTAAAAGGCAAAGAAATAAAGAGTGAAATTTACTTACAATTCAGACTCGTGGAGTGAAAAAAAAGAAATATTGGCTAATTATTTCACTTGGTATTATACTCTATGGGCACTGAACAGAATGAGTACAAATTAAGTGAATGCTGAAAGCCATGTCCTCCAAGGAGCACTTCTAGTGACACAGTCTCTTTAATTACACAGGCACTGAGGCATACATACCACGCAGAATTATCAGGATTATGTTGATAAAACAGGCATAGCAGGAGAACGATTCATTTGACTAGTCGCTTTCTTCCTTATTTGTTTAATACTGTAACATCTAGAATTAAGTAAAGAACACAGCGCTACAAAAGTAAAGTCCCAGGCCTAAATCCTTTCCACCTGTTTCGTTTGCTGCATGACCCCAAACAAGTCAATTCATTATCATGTGCTTTAAATCATTAGTGGACAGGGACATCAAATTCTCAGTGGAATTATTCCCAGGGTCAGATGAAATTTAATATCTCTGCAGTTCCCGATTGAAGCAGAGATGACACTGCTGATTAAAACTTTTATAATCTGTACTGAAAACAGAGCATTTGCATTATCATCTGGGTTAGATGAACAAATTGCACTGCATTGCTACTATTATGTTGCCTGTGTTTTTTTTTTTTTTTGTATATTATTATTCGGTTATTCATAGGTTGGTACTAGGCTATCGGCCCTAGGGCCTATACAAGCCTAGCCATAATAATTTCCTGGATATTTCTTCCCACAATATTTGCTTCCCTGGACCCCTGTCTAGCACGGTGACTGATGTGATCCCAGGGGTGAATTTCCTATCTCCCATCCAATCATCAAGGTTCCTTTTGAAGAGGGCCAAAGAGGTGCTCTACTTGACATGCATGGGCAGTCTATTCCAGAATCTGGGGAGTCTCTGGGTCAGGAACCTATCCCTCCAGCATGTCTTGTTCATTGTGATGACAAGGTTTAGATCCCTGGAGCGTGTATCTCTGAGGTTTTGGGATTTCTTTAAGTGTAGCATATCCAACAGCTCTGGGTTTGACATGGCCGTGTATGTTAAACAGAGATCACCCCTGAGTAGACGATATGCGACAGAGTATAGGTGGAGTTTTTTTAGATGGTCAGCATTAGGCCTGTGATTCTTTTAATGAGGTATTTCTGTGGCCTTTCCAGTTGTTGCAAATGTCTTGAGAGGTACATACCAAAGGGGCATTGTATTCTATAATAGGTCTAAGGAGGGATGAGTACAGTGGGACAATGACCTCCTTTTTTCTGGATGAAAGCCCTTAGTAATGAGGTGTGCCACATAGAGGGATTTCCTGACTCTTGTGGCAATGTGGTTATCGAAGTTGAGACCACTGTCCACCTGTGTCCCTAAGTCTCTTATCACACTTTTGGTGTTTAGTGTACTGCCACCTATGTGGTAATTCATGGGTACATGTTTTTTCTCAAAGAGGATAACTATACATTTCTTGGCATTGAGCTTGAGCCCATGGCTCTGGCACCAAGCATTTGTTTCTGTAAGGCCCTTTTATAGAATATCCACATCATTTGGGGATTCAGTAATGGCTCCCAGTTTGCAGTCATCTGCAAACTTTGTTAGCCAGAGTCCCTTAGTGTTGGCTGTATGTCAGAGAAGTAGATGCCAAACAAGAGCAGTCCCAGGACTGAATCCTGAGGTACTCCACTTGTCACTTGTCTGGAGCTGAATTTGGAGTTGGCTACTTTTACAGTGTGGATTCTGTCAGTAAGCAACCCAACGTTTATCTATGATTCCAGAGTGGGGGATGGTGTTGAAGGCCTTGACGAGGTCCAGATAGGCTGTGTGGACCACATTACCCTTGTCCACGGCTCTGGAGACTGATTTGAAGAAGTCAATCAGGTTCAGGAGATAAGATCGGCCCTTCATGATCCCAAACTACTGGTGTCCAGTGTTTGAAGGTTACCAATGTCTTTGTTTATAAGTTCCATGATAATACGTTCCATGGCCTTGCAGAAAAGGGTTGTCAGACTGATGGGGCAGTAGTTCCTGGGATCCAAGGTGGATCCCCCCTTGTGGAGTGGGATAACTGTAGTTGTGTGGCATTCAGTGGGCACGAAGCCTGTGGTGAGGCTATGATTAAACATGACACTTAGGTGAGGTGCCAGTTCATTTTGTTGTTGGTGTAGTACACAGCCTGGGATGTCATCTGGTCCCATGGATGCTGTATTCTTAGCTTTGAAGAGTGCGTTTTTTACCTGTGTGGGCATTATTACTGGAATTTGGCAATCTTTTGGTACTGAGATGGGCCCTTTAGGGTGTGGGAGGGTGAAGTTTGTACTGAATCGATCTGCCATGATATTTTCAATATCCTTGGGATCAGTATATTTAATGCCATTCTGTTGTAGCTCAGAGCAGATCTGAGCATTGCCATTTAGATTCTTGACATAGCTATAGAATGCCTTGTGGTTGTCTTTGGAATTTTTGTTAATTTTATTTTCATAACTAGCTTTGGAGGATTTTATGAGGAATCTCAGCTTCTTACTGAGGCTGGTAAGGGAGTTTTTTGCATCCTGAGATTTTTCTCTTTTCTGCAACAGTTTCTTCCTTTTGTTGTAAAGTTTGTTTATTGCAAGGGACCACCACACTGGCTTCCTTTTTTTGGAGGAGAACATCTTGGTTCTGTTGGGGATGGCAGGATTCATACATGAGTGGATGTCCTCATACAGTGCCTTAGTGCAGGATTCAGCAGTCAAACTTTCAGTTCCCGTTTGCATGGGTGTCATGAAGTTTGTCACTTCTCACTTGAGTAGCATGAAGTTGGCTTTGGAGAAGTTTATTACAGAGGTTTCCTTACTGGGGGGTGGGGTTGGGATGTGGATGTCAAGGGTGATTAGCTTATGGTCAGACCTGACCAACGAGGGGGTGATCATAGGTGTGGAGCATCGATTTCCCATGCTGGTAATGACCAGGTCTAGGATTCTGGAGCCCCTGTTGGGACTAAGGATTAGTTGATCCAGGACATTGGAATTTAAAATTCAAAAAAACGTTGGGCAAAGGTGTTGGTACACGAGTTGTTTCTACAGTTAATAATGACAGGGTAGTTGAAATCACCCAGTATTAGGGTGTTTGGTTGCAGCTTAAAGATTTTACCTGGCATTTTAAGTTGTTTAATTTCCTATAGCACAATTTTGCTTCTCTCCATCCTGCTGTGTTCCATTTCTAATAGCACAATGCAAGTCAATATCTGTTTATATCAGGTTGCTGTAGCATGCAAGTCAATGCCTTTTTTGTAATTATTCAGATTTCACCAGAAAATGAATAAGGCTTCATAACAATTCAGTCCATGCCATTTATGCAGTAAGGAGAATGAAAAATATAGTACAGAATTTGCAGAAAATGTAAAGGTAAAACTGCAGCAGTAAAGCATATTAATTGGCAATACTGCCTGTTCTTACAGTATGGAATCTTGCCAGAAAAAGAAGGAAAGTAAAACGTAAAATGTAGATTTCAAAGACAGTTAAGGCTTGTGTCATTAAAGTTAGATATCTTACTTCAAAGGGATGGGGCAAAATGCCTTTTGTCTGGGAGTATAGGAGAAGTTGCTCAAAAAAAAAAATCAAATCATCATATTTGACAGATGTCCCAAGTTCATAGGTTCATAGGTAGGTACTAGGCTATCAGCCCATGGACCTATGTAAGCCTAGCCAGCAAGGTCCCATGGCTTATGCCACCCAAGAAAGTTATTTTCCTGTGCCACTGTCGAGCAGACACAGAAGTGATCTCGGGGTGTATTTCCTATTTCCCATCCACTCATCAAGATTTTTCTTGAAGAGTGCTAATAAAGAACTTTGCTTGACTTAGATGGGTAGCTTGTTCCAGAGTATAGGAAGTCTCTGGGACAGGAATCTATCCCTCCAGTGTGTCCTGTTTATTGTGGTGACAAGGTTTAGGTCCCTAGAGCATGTAGCTTGGAGGGATTGGGATTTATTTAGGTGTAGCATGTCCAACAGCTCTGGGTTTGACATAGCTTTATATGTTAGGCAGAGATCACCTCGGAGTAGGCGATATTCTACGGAGTAAAGCTGGAGTTTTTTTGAGGCGGTCAGTGTAGGGCATTTGTTTGAGGCCAGTAATCCTCAGTTCAGTTCAGTTACTGACTCAAGAACTGGAGGAATGGGGTAGAGGAGGAACCAACACCAGATTTCCTTATGGGGGGGTTAGGGGATATACACAGTCTTGGCGTTCTCCAATGGGACCAGCGGTTCTTTCCATGGATAGAGAAAAGCTGCCAATTATTAGGTAACAGAGGAGTGGATGTGATATCCCACAAAGAGATACACATAATGATAGTAAGTGTTCCACTCCAGTTAGGATTCCCTTTCCCTAGCATTACCAAAAGTCTTTTCTCACACACAAATATGATATCTTCCCTCCCAAATTTCATCTTCTAGGGGAGAATGATTTGTTGTAAAATGTGGAAAGAATGCCTCACGCTGGAAATGGAAGATCACTTATCAAGGATGATGTCCACTCTTAGATAGAATGGAATAAACAAGTCAAGCTGTAATAAGGACTAATCTTTAATGATGAAATATGTAAAGAAAAAAAACTGTATTTGATTTGTTTTTTTTTGTTTTTTTTTTAGTGTTCAGCATGGTTAGCTCGTCTAGCGGTTTAAACCTTGGCTTTATATGACTGTCACTTCAACCCCATGTACAAAAATGGGAAAAGAGATTGTGGATGGATGGATCTGAAAGTAAGTATTGAGAGGAAGTTCATGCTACAGAACTGTATTGATCAAACAGTACATATCAAAATAATTCACTAAATGGACAAGTGCAATCCAGCAATACAGGACTGGCAACAAAATGACCATTAAACATGTCACAGATTTAAAAGCATAAATGATCTGCTACATTTGTTCCATTCCTAACACTTGGAAAATAATATTAGCTCAGATTAATTTTGATTTATATTATAAAGTTTTTTTTAGAGCTCAAGAATGTCAAATCGAAACATGAAGGAAATATCTTGATAGCTCAAGGCTTGTTTTTGGCTCACTAATGAGTTCTTGGTGGTTTTGGATCACAGCTGAGTTTTTTTAGGAAGGCAGGGTAACAACCTAGGGAGGAACTGTGACTGTTGTTTTCTTCAAAGAGGTATTTGGCACAAAATTAATAGCATGTTACTGAAGCAGTCTTTCTAATGCTGAGCAACAGAGCCAAGAAAGTGGCTGTATTTGCTGGGTACAGTGTGTGCGTGTGTGTGTGTGTGTGTGTGTGTGTGTGTGTGTGTGTGTGTGTTTGTGAGACTGTATATGTACATGAAAAGTTTACTTTATATAGACAATTATATTTCAGAGATAAAATACTTCCTCCAAATGCAATTATGATATATTAGGCAATGGAACTATACATCAAAATATAACAAAAAAAATGTATACTAATAGTAAATCAAATATAAACAAATTTAGCTGATGGCCCATTTTCTAAAAGCAATAATGTCCTCTAGGGTGGATGTTATGGGGAAATAAGACTTTCCAGGTCTATAGAGGCCCCTTGCCTGTGGTGTCATGTCTCATAACAACTCTAGGCAGTCTATTTCTCCAACAATGGCCACCATGTTTCTGAATAACACAATTTCCATCTATTGTAGAATTGAATACTTCATGAAGAAAGTGACTGCATTTCCATGCTTTCCTGAAAAAAAAATGTTATCTGGGTCATAAAATTAAATAAGAATGCAAAAGAGAAATGTCCTTGTCTCAGCAGGTTGCATGTTCATCTTTGTTGCTGGAAATTCAGAATTCTTTAGATTCCATATCCACACCAAGAACCTGGATTAATTTTCGAGAGCTGAACCATGAGAATAAAGTATCTGGATTCGATTTACTCACTAGGCACAATTTTTAGATAAACTATTAAATCAAGGTTCTGTCTGTCTCATTGGAAATTGTAGTGGAAGTTAAAAATATTGCAGTACATTTTGGAAAGAAGAGCAGATTTTACCACACCCCTGTCCTCCATTCTTAAAAATACCTTGCTGACATTTGCTGACATTCCATCTGTTCATTGACACATTTTTTTTTAAATTTTTACAGTTTGCATTGTACTTAAATCATGCATTGCTGACATTTGTATTAGTAAGCATGTATAAGTGCTCATACATATTGGGAGGATGGCCTACTGGTTAAGGTGTTTGCCTTACAAACTCAAGGCGCAAGGTTTGAGACTCACAAGGGATAATTGGCTAGGCTTAAAATGGCTCACAAGGGCAGTTAGCTTAGTACTAACCTATGAACAAATCTCTCCTGAAAACAGGCCATAGGCCTCATTGAACTAAGCCAATAAACAAAAAAAAGTAATTTTGCTTATAAGAAAAAAATGCACAATAATACAGCACTAACATTATAATTGTGCCCCTCTTTTCTGTTCCTATATCCAGCTACAAAGTCAAATTAGGAACTGCATTGTCCTGTGGGTGAATTCTAAAGTCATACATTCATTGCTAAACCATTTTTGATGCATGCTGAAAACATACATGCAAGTTTCACAAAAAATGTTATTTATTTATTTAACATTTGTTAACTGCAAAAGTCTAACTAGGACAAAGCCTATTTTCAGTACTGGCCCAGGAAGACACGCTCCAGACGCATGTCTTTGGAATGTGGGAGAAATGGAGTACCTGAGGGAACCCATGTGAACACAGGGAGGACATGCAGACTCCACACTGAAGGCATCCCAGCCAAGATATGAACCAGAAAATCTGTTGCTGTGAGACAACAATGTTAACCACTGCACTACCAAGATATTGCTAGTACATAAAAATATGGGTTCTCAGATATTACTAGTATGTAATTGTGCAATCATCAGCCTTTTCTCAAACATGACTAGTGTAAACCCATGCAAACACTAGCCTGTACACAGATCTATAAGACAAACCAATAACTATGAGAACTGTGCTATATAGTAACAGCCATGACACATCAGGCTACTTTATACTTAAGATCATACCAATTCTAAAGTACATTTTGAAACACTTTACATGAAAAATCACATATGAAACTGTGATCTGCTTTATTGGCACAGAAACAAATTTAAACTTATGCAAAAAATGCTGTACGTCAAATGTTGAGGGACCTAATTTGAGACACTTAACCAAAAGAAAGCCACTTAATCTACTTAATATTCCTGTTTGATGACAGTAAACTATTCTGCATGCTGTAAATATAGCTGAAAATACATTAAGACTAAGTATTTCATTTGGTGCTATATAATCCTATTAATGTAGGTCCTGTTACTGATTCCTTGCAGCATACAGTGATGTGTTCTGCACTCCTGATGGCCTTGGTTACTGTCATTCACAGAGTTTAAGCTGCACCACACAGTAGGTGATCAGTAAAATTAAAGCTGAGTGCACTCTTTACCTTATGGAATACTGATTCTGCTAACTTTTGTATTGCTAAAATGCTGTTGTTCACAGCAGTCATAAAATAGTGATTGTACACAGTGCTGCTGACAGTAAGGTAAGTGGTTTGAGTACTGTAGTGGTCAAACTATTTTGTCTGACAGTTAGTGTAGGGGATGAAAGCTAAAAGCTGTTAACCAGACACATCTTGTAATTCAGTGATTAATTCCCTCAACCCAATGTGTGTCTAGATTGTGAATGTCTTAACCAGAGTGCTACTGGGAAATGAGGAAGTCTCTACATTGCTCTTCATCATATGTCTAGTAACTACCTATGTTGTTGTTTGTCTTTCGGTTTTTCCCGGTAAGGGATCGTCACAGTGGAACTCTGGTCCCCTAATGATTGGCAGTAGATTTTTACGAAACACCAAGGTGCCAGCTCGACGCCCAACCTTCAATGAAGGCACGCCCATTTACGCACGCATGTCTTTCGAACGTTACCCAACCACGGGCAGGACATGCAGACTCCACACAGAAGGTACTCCCAAGCCCAGCTGAGAATTGAACGGGAGAACCTGTTGCTGTGAGGTAACAATGCTACTGCCATACCACCGCGGCATCTAACTACCTATTATATGCCATAACTATTGATTTCATTTCACACAAACTCAAAACTTTGGATAGACATGGGAATGCTCCATGTAAAAGTCATAACTCATTTTCATTACTATTTCTTCTAGATATTTCTGAACCATATCTAGGATATCAGTAGTGCTGGGCAACATATTCCGCACTGTGCTCAATTTGTGTCATAACTTCAGAGGTTATGGAATCAAAGATATATGCTTGATATGCTTTATAGAGGCTTACAGCCATCACACAGTGTTCATATTTTATATCCTAATTTTAGATATAACTTTGATCACTCACTGGAAAAAAAATAAAATAAAGAGAATACAACTCTAATGGTAGACATGATAATTCAAATAAATAAATATGAAATGAGTAACTTGTACTACAAGTTTCTGTGATGTAGTAGAAACAGGCCATTATCAGAAAACACAGACTATGCTTACGATTTTTAACTTTGTTTTTGAAAGCTAATGGTGCTTATTATTAGTTTCATAAACTCTCAGTAAGGTCTTGTTTTCAGCCCATGACATTTGTAAAAACTATGGCATCCCATATGCTTCTGTAAAGACTATTAAAATTATAAACCAACATTCCATTTCAGAGTTGAAAGAAGTAATTTATTTCTAAACAGCAATAGGTGTTAAATATATTTCATGGTCTGAGAAATGGTTGCTTTATAAATGTTGATGTCATGACACTAGAATGTCCTTTAACCAGATGTCTTCATTCAGACAATTATGTCTTTGCAAACCTGCAACACCTTAAATGGTTTTATTTATTTATTTATGTAACATTTGTTGACCAGGAAAGTCCGACTAGGACAGACACTATTTTCAGCAGAAGTCTTGGAAGAAGTGCTCCAGATGCATGTCTTTGGAATGTGAGAAGAAACTGGAGAACCCTGAAGAAACTGATGCGAATGAAAAGAGGACATGCAGACTCCACACAGAAGGCACACCAGCCAAGAATCAAACTGGAGAACCTCTTGCTGTGAGGAACAACATTAACCACTGCACTGCCCTGGTTTCTAGGTAACTCCCTCAAAAAGTGGTTGCCATTTATTAAAACACAAATAAATAAATACATAAATAAATATGTATGTATGTATGTTGCAATACATGTGAGTGTATTGTAAAGTATATGTTACAATAAATGAGTGTACTGTAGCATATATATATTACACTACATGTGAATATATTGTAGCATCTTTATATGATGCAATACATGAGTGTATTGAAACATATATATATATATATATATATATATATATATATATATATATATATATTATATATATGCTACAATACATGTGAGTGTATTGTAACATGTATATGTTACAATACATATGAGTGTATTGCAACATGTGTATTTTACAATACATGTGAGTGTACTGTTACATGTATATGTTACAATACATATGAGTGTATAGTAACATATGTATATGTTACAATGGGTCTATTTTGATTCACTGAAAACTCATTTCACTGAATTTCAATTCACCCTCAAAAAATCGCTAAAAGTTCAAATCACTGAAAGCTCATTGCACTGAATCAGATTTCACTGAATGTAAGTACTGTTGGGCAAATAAAATGTATATGCTCTTTTTCCCATTGCAGTGCGATCCTGGAGTTAGTATATATAGTTAGTGGCGTGGGGGCATATGTCCCTCCCACATACTTAGCTTTTATATTTATGAATCTCATTTCACTGAAAGCTAAAAATATAAAACAAAATTAGGTGGGGGGCTACTCCCCCACACCCCCCCCAACTATATTTACTAACTGTAGGATCGCACTACAGTGGGGAAAAGGGCATATTTGTTTTATTTGCTCAACAGTACTTACATTCAGTGAAATTAATTTTCAGTGATTTGAGCTTTCAGCGATTTGGTGCAAGTGTTTTGAAATTCAGTGAAATGAGTTTTCAGTGAATCAAAGTAGACCCGTTACAATGCATGTGAGTATATTGTAACATATGTGTATGTTACAAGTGAGTGCATGTCAGTGTGTATGTATTTATGTATGTATGGATTCAAATATATTTCACACAAATGCCTTCACCACTCACTAGATGTGATTAGCAGTAGAGAAAGTCATATATTGACATTTGCCTCGTGTACACTTATCTGTCTTATTATTCATCCCTCTTCAAGCATGAATTGAGGATTATGCCACCATACATTTCTAGGGACAAAATTAATCAAAGGATTTTCTTTGAAATTTCAAAGATTGCACAGATTCTGGGCACATATTAAAACAAAGGCCTTATACATTCCGTGAGGCATATGTAGAAACACAAGTCATAATTTAATGTAACAGGAACAGCTGTCCTAAATAGATAGACGTATGTGTGTGTGTGTCTGTGTGTGTGTGTGTGTGTGTGTGTGTGTGTGTGTGTGTGTGTGTGTGTGTGTGTGTGTGTGTGTGTGTGTGTCTACTTCAGAAGGGTGAAACACCAATTGACCGACATTTAAACGACTAAGATGATAATGTCAAAGTTTCATATAAATGAAACTTCACTTTAGAGTCTTTCACAATGATGAATGGTGTAAATGCCAACTTTTGCTGATCTGAGGTGAGCAGAGCATAAAATATGTTCATTTCTGCACTGTAGTGTGAATTCGGAGTTGGTATATTTAATTTGCAGGGTTTGGGTGGTGCATCCCCCCTGCTAAATGTAAATATTACAAATGAAATAAGTTTTAGTGTTTACCTAATAAGTAGTGATTAACTGCTATGTAACAGAATCATGGAGATGACAGTGTATTCTGTTTATATAGTGTTCTGTCACTTTAAATATTTGTAGTAAGCAATGAATGTGCTTAGAACATGGCGAGTCCATGTTGTAGGAAAGTCCAAGCATGGTTGGAACTATGGACTATAGTTTCATTTCACGAAAAAGTAAGGAAATATAATTTAGATGGTTGTATGCAGTACTTTGAGAGATGTAGAAATAGAGGGAAATACTGCAGTTGTATGAATGTAATGCAGGAGCCGTGAATAGTGTAGAATTGCCTAAGTTAAGAAACATGTTCTGTGCAAAGAGTTGTAATTTAGAGGTAAATTTAGTAGAGGAACATGATTCATGTAATGTTTAGTAGAGGAACATGATATACAACTCTATGTTTACTTTGATTTTGGAAGACTTTGGAAGACTTTCCAGTTTGGGTATTTGTAAAGTGGTAGTGTGATTTGTAGTGTTTTGTTTTCTTAGATGCACTTGGTTACCCCTGTGATGGAAAGATCACCATTTAGTTGGTTTATGTCGGCATTTTGGGTATTGGGTTTTGGGTTTGTGAATGTCGGTCATTTGATAGCCAGCGATGTGACTTGCCAGGATTGTGAATGTTCAATTTTTTTTGTCTCTGTCTTTTAAATGTCAGTCTACTGGAATTTCGTCCTTCTGAAGTAGACCCGTGCGCTTCAATCACCATGTGTCCACAGTGGTAAGGCATTGCATCTAGAGCTAAGGGTGTTATAACTCACACACCTTTCTATATGTACCTCACCAGACACCTGAAACAGCTGGAGAGATCTTAGAGGTTCTTCACAAAGAAAATTCAGGGCCTTCAACACCTGACCTACATGGACAGACTGAAGACCCCGTCACTGTACTCTGTGTCTTATAGGCTGCTGAGAGGTGACTTGCGCCTAGCCTACAGATCAGGCTTGGACACTGCACTAATGGAATTGCTGGACATCTGCAAGTCAAATGGGACAAGATTCACTCACTCTAAGAATTGTAACCTTGCCTACAACTTTAACAGGACATGCTGGTAAGAAAGATACATCTGCCAGAGACTGCCACTCCTCTGGAGCCAACCCCCCAAGTCACATAAAACAGAGCTCCTTAATGACCTTATTTAAGAGTAATTTAGACAACTGGATAGGAGACTGCAAATTTACCACAGAGATGTCACCTGTGACCCTCTTGGAAAAGGGCAGTAAGTGCTGATCACAGGCTCAAGCTGCGAATATAGACCATACAACTTGGTCAATATGGGAACAAGGGTATAACATGGCTAGGCTTATAAAGGCCATAGGGCCAATAGCCTAGCAACCTCCTATCAATCTATGATCCTATGAACATATGACAGTCGTTAAATGATGGCATGTAAGTTTCAGACTGTGTGAGCGTTAGAAACTGCTTGCTAATGCAACTTTTTGCATATAAGAGAAAGATTTAATTTCTTTTTCCTGATTGTTGTGATTTTTGTCTCTGATTCTTGTGCTTAGAGGTTAAGAGGACATTGGGTGGTGCAGTGGGATGCACTGTATTGTTCTCACAGTAATAAGCTGAAATACATTTTTCGGTTATTATTTGGACAATTGCATACAAACACACACACACACACACACACACACACACACACACACACACACACACACACACACAAAGATGTGCGAGCTTAAACACAGACAAGCGCAAACATACACTCACATATGTAATCATGCATGCACACAAATGCAAACATGCACACTCATAGATGCATATATATATATATATATATATATATATATATATATATATATATATATGGATCTAGGACTATTGAACGAAAGTTCAATAATCCGAATCCACAATCACTGAACACACTTTAACGAAAGCACTTTTACCGGAAAAGTGCTTTCATTAAAGTGCATTAAAAAAACAAAAAAAACCCCACAATAAATCTACTTTTATGCAGGGGGGCAAGCCCCCCTGTAGCCCCCATGTGGGGGGCTGTGCACCCCCACCCTCCTACTTTAATATTCTCACCACAAAATTGCACTACAGTGAGGAAAAGAGAAGATTCCATTATCCGCACCATAGTACAATCTCCACAATAGTCATTCCCCCACGGCTCCCTCTAGCTGCAGGCATACTTCCGTGAAAGTGCCTTTTTGGTAAAAAGCACTTTCATGGAAGTATGCCCGGCTGTTTGTGCTTCGGTGAAAAGTTCCTTCGGGGATCAGTTATGATCCCATATATATATATATATATATATATATATATATATATATATATATATATATATATATATATATATATATATATATATATATATATATATATATATATATATATATATACACACACACACATAGAAACACACACACATACACAGAAACGCACACACACATCCAAATGCAATCTTCAACACAAAAAAAATCTGAAAGAAGTATGCCCCATCTCAGAATACTACCTAGCATGATGAACAGTGAGGCAATGCATAAAAAAAAGTAAAGAAAGAAAGGAAGACAGGAGAGAGATGCAATATCTGCAGGCTCAGTGCTTTACCACACATCACTAAGACAACAACATGAGCCATGTTTTATTCATTCATCTGAATGTACACAGTTATACAAGCACTGCATTTAATGGTCACATCTAAGTGTGTGTGTGTGTGTGTGTGTGTGTGTGTGTGTGTGTGTGTGTGTGTGTGTGTGTGTGTGTGCATCTGCATGCATGTGCTTATGTGTATATCCTGCATCTCAAACTAGTCATGGTGTAAAGGAAGGGATTAATTGTTGTAAACAGGATCTCCTTCAAATGAGCCATGTTCTTTGGGTGCTACCCATAGTTTCCTTGTTTTGTTGACTATTCACAGTGTACTTATTTGGCTGTAAATAAGCTGCACAGCACGAAACAATTAATTTTTATTTAACTTGCTTTTGCAGGCACCACAGTGTGTAATGCACTGTGTTGGGTTGCAGCAGTTTGTCTAGTAATTAGACACGAGTTAAGTCTATGAGGTGTTAATGAGATGCTTTCTGTACTGCAGTGTTTGATTCCCTCAGCTTTCAATTTCTAAAGTGATTTTGATCAAGTCATTTTACCAGACAGTGCTCCTGAGCTGCCCCTGAAGAAAGACATCTGTGTCCAGTAGGCTGACCCAATATGTTCGCAAAGTTATTACATCATTATCTTTTGAATTTCTGCACCCTTCAGATAGACCCTAATTAGTGCTTAATGCTATTTGATTATGAATTCTAGCATTTCTCTTGTAGTTTAATGGATTACCAGATGCATTTAAACTAAATGTAAGTTTCAAGGAAAGAGACGTCTGCTGTCTTATGCTAAATCTTTTTCCAATGTGAGAATGTTTTTTCTTAGAAAATGGCTGTCAGCGTTTTTGTTGTAAAATTTTAAATAAAAGTTGTAAATGAAACAAAAAGTTTCTGTAATAATTGTAAAAACTAAAGAAAAACTAGTATGTACACTGCCATGTTTGAACAGTGATGCATGATAATTGGATATAAACAACCAAATAATAAGATATTGGCATGGCTGATAGATGCCTGGTTCATTATCTTGCTTAGCGACCCATCTGGCCACAATTTAGTTATTTTGCTAATGAAAGACTAGGTTGCAACTAGCCAGGTACTTCAGAGGGGATAACTAATCTTGATAACAAGGAAAACATAAAGAGGTCAAAGATGAGATGTGGGTATCCTGCAAGTATATTCCCCCCTCCAAAAAACAATATGTTGTATGCTGATATATTTCTGATTTTCATATAAATTGGGGGTCATTGAGCAAAAGCTGCTGCAGCATTGGCATTGCCTTTCATTGTTTTGCTTTATTTATTCTATAAAAGGATGAATTAATTCATTAAAATGCTTGGATTGTGTAGCGTAGTCTAAGTATGTGGCATCTTAGTAATATATGTTTTCAGTTCCTTCTTAAAGCCTCACACAAACATAATAGGGTTGATATATGTCAGTTTATATAATCTGCATTATTTGGAGTGATGATCAGAACTGTCTGATCTTCAGCATCCATTATGCAGGCATTGACACATGTTACTGCAATGCAGTGAGATTGGATTGTAAAGGATTTCTGCATTTAGTTAAACACTGTTCATCTGTCTAGCAGTTAGTGCAGAAGGCTAAAGCTCTGACTAGTTGTTACCCTGTCTAGTAGTTAGTGCAGAAGGCTAAAGCTCTGACTAGTTGTTACCCTGTCTAGTAGTTAGTGCAGAAGACTAAAGCTCTGACTAATTAATAAGCTATTTCCTGTGCCAAGGGCACAGGGTTTCAATCTTTCTACCTTATTTGACCTACTGTGTGACCTTGAGCAAGTCATTTAATCAGACAGTCCTTTGGGAAATTTGGGTTAGGCTTCTTAATGGTCTACTGGATTGCATGCCTAGTAACCAGCTATGAATCTGTGGTTATTTTTGCCAGCCATTAAGTATTGTATAACTGATGCAGTTCAGGAAATGTTGTGGGAATATCATCAGCACACCAATTTTTTTAATGCAACACAGGCCATTATTCTACAAGGGCAGCATGCATTGCATTTGTAATTAAAGCACTGAAAAGCAAAGTTGTGTGCTAACAGCAGCATAAATACTAGTTCTCTCTGATGTGGAGTTATTCTGATGCTGTTTATTTCTGCTGAGATTGTGCATATTGACTTAGTATATGCTATCAGGTGGTTAATATTTCTTAGGACGGCATTGTAAATATCCTTCTATTTAAACTGTGCTGAATCATATTGTATGCTGGTTGTCATCTTTATACAATGTCATGTAGTTCATCTAAATCTACCAGTAAAGTATATGTAATCGATTTCCTCTTAGCAACAATGAGTGTAAACAGTCAATAGGGTGCCCATAACTGCTGGTGGTATTTTTAAAACAATCAGGAAGGTGACACCAAATTCATATATGGATTTATTCATGGTCCTAAAATGTCCTCAGGAGGAGGGGCAATGGTTTGAGAAAAGCCCAGGGCCAAAGGTACACTTACTATGCTAATGAGCTTCTGCGGGTTCCTTGTTCTGTAGCTTCCTTAGCCATAAATAAGACACAGTGGTTGGGAGGGCAGCAGATGAGACAATCTGCCCAGAAGTCCAGTGCTTTTCCTAGGAGGACACTGCATTCACTTTTAAGAGCTGTGCATGAAGATATATTATCAAAAGCATAAGTCCGAAAATAAGTCCAAAAAATATCACTCCCCACAGGATTAATGCTACCTGTGCCAAACTCATTCCAAGCACATAAACTAACATAAAAGGCACAGCAGCAATGCAGGCAGTAAACACAGCACTAACCAAAATGCAGGAAACAACGTTGAAAAAAACGCTGTTTCATGAACTTAAAAATTCGGATTTATTGTGATACAAACAGAAGATGTGGTAAGCGCTTTCACCTGGATAGGCTTCTTCAGACCAAAAGAACCCCCCTCTTGTACACCCTTTATATAGCAAAAAAGGCACGAAAAACAGATAGACCATTAAAGGCACAGTTCAACCATCATGGTATACAACATAAATGAAGCGCTTACTCTAAAATACATTAACCATAGTAAAATAAAAACACCTATACCACTCATAAAACATAAAGATGTATAAAATCAAAAAGCTACATAAATTCATACTGATTGCACAACACTAACAATAAATCCTCCCATAAAAATGCTCTCATAAAAATACTCTCATAATATATGTAAAAAGCACAGTCATACATATCACTTCAATCTCCTGGACTTCAGGAAAGGTCTCAATGGTACTTTCTCATTCAGTCCAGGAAAAACATCTGATCTAAGTCTAACAATCCATTTAGATTCAATACTCTCAGTTCTACCCCTCACACCCCCCTCCTCTTAAAACTAGTGTGTGTAAGATCTAATACTTTAAAATGAAAATGATGTGTGGAATCGTTAGACAAGACATGTTTGGACAGAGCATTGACAATGAAATGGATCCTGATCTGGTAGATATGTTCCCTTATTCTGTCCCTCAGCCTCCTGTCGGTCTTGCCTACATAAAACACAACACAAGCTCCACAGGAGGCCAAATAAATGACATCTGTAGATTCACAGTTTGCATGAACTCTAACTTCATGGTAAGTGCAATAGACAGGGTGGTAGAAATGGACTTCAGTATCTATGGAACAACAATAGTTGCAACTACCACAGGGTACAGTACCAGCAACCCTATCACCTCCACTATTCATATTAGGATAACACAGCAATTTCTTTAGATTCACTCTATTCGTATAGACAAAACCTGGGGCAGCACCCTCAATTTCCCTCACATTCAAGTCCAGTGTTAACACACCCCGGTGTGATCTAATTACATCCTTCAACCTACCTACATCCTTAGTATAATAGAAGGGCACTCTGAAACCATGATTTCTACTCCCTGCCAGAACACTCTGGGAGGGACCATCATGGTCCACTACAGTCTCAGATAAAAAGGGTGCAGCTCCAAATTGATGAGGTATGCCAATCCTCTTTCCATATCAGATGTCTGATATTCCCTGCTCTTAAACCTCTCACATAAATCCCTAACATCTGCCTCAAAACCATCCTGACTGGGATTATACCGTGACGTCCTATATACCTGACCCCTCACAATATTACCAAAGATGTAACCTGGATGCATACTGCGTCTATGGAAATAGGAATTGCGTTGACACTCCTTTCTATACACTCCTGTGTTCAATAGGCCACTTTCCAATCTCTGAACGTAGACATCCAAAACGGAGATCCAATTCTCAGAAACACAATGGGTAAATTTCAGATTTTGCGGTAAACCATAAACTCTCTCCAAGAAGATGACTCAACTTTCATGCCCTTCCAAATGAAAAACACATCATCTACAAAACGCCTATAGAACATCACATTCCTCAAAAAATCATCTATACCAAACAAGAACTTGGTCTCCCAAGCAGCCATAAAGAGGTTGGCATAGCCATTGGCACAAGAAGTGCCCGTAGCTATGCCATCCATCTGTAAATAGCACTGAGATCCAAAACAAAAGATGTTGTTCTTTAACACAACTTCCAAAAACAAAGCTAACAGATCCACTGCATCACTAACTAATCCAGATTTGTCCTTCAAGTAATCCGACACCAACTGCACCCCATCTCTGTTTGGTATCAGAGGGAATATGGACTGAACATCCATCGTGACTAAGTAATATGCGAGATCAACAGGGACAGATCTCAATGACTCATACAAATCCAACAGGAACCATTTCGTGTCCCTTAAAATATAAACATTTGCGTCAACCACTGGGCGCAAGAACCTCTCCACATACAAAGAAAATGGTTCCGTGATCCACCCCATGCCCACAACAATGGGCCTCATGGGTGGACACACACACTGTCCTTATGCATCTTAGGAAGACCCTGTATCACTGGCAGGATGGGATCACTAACAAACAAATATTCATACAACTCATTCGTAATAACATTGGTCTTAATCAAATCATCCAAAACCATCTGTATTCTATGGACATGTATGTCCACCATCTTACGTTCCACCAAACTGTATAACCTTTGGTCTGATAACATAGACCTCATTGCCTCATCATAGAACTGAGAGTCTCTAACTACCAGGGCACCCCCCCTTGTCAGCAGGTCTAATGACAAGGGAGGGATCACTCCTCAGTTGTTGTAGGGCTCTCCTCTGTGCATAAGTTAAATTGCCCTTTTGTTTACTGGACTTACCCACTCTCTTTTCCATGTCATACAGATCATTCTCAACTAGTTTACTGAAGACAGCTACTAGCGGTGGTACCACTGGCATGTACACACTAGGCTTCTTAAACGATTTTCCATCTAACACCTGTATTGTATCCTTAAACTCCAATCTAAGGCACCGATTCCTAATAAATAACTTAAACTGTACTAGGGTATCGACATAATTGCTGTCACAACTAGGTATAAAGGTCAATCCCTTTGATAGCACCCCTAACTCATCTGACATAAGTGGGCGGGAGGAAATATTATGCACTAACGTCTTCCAGTTTTCCCCCACATTTTCTTGAAATTTTGGTTCACCTGGGCATCTGCTGACAACTTCCTCTTCGTCCTGCCCCTGCTCATAGATCTTGATCTCACCCCTCCCCTGTGAACTACACTGATGGGGAAAGGGCAATTGATAATCGCAGTGCCAACATTGTCATGACTAGAACTATGTGCAGCATGCATAATATGATTGGAATCCTTCCTCCTAACCACCGGTTCCAGATTCGGATTTGTTTGAGCCACACACCCCAACAGATCAGTACTAATGACAGATTGGCCCACTGGGGGTGCAGCAGTAGAACCCACCCCCACCACAGTCGGACCCTTGAGCTCCGACTCAGCAGAAACAACTGCATTAGAAAAAGCCCTATCAAGGACATTCGAGCCCTGGGGCACATTACCCATAGAAAATACATTACTAGAACCATCACTCATACTTGCATTAACAACAGTTGCACTCATAGGCATATTAACATCCATATTAGTATCATGAATTTGTCCTTTAGGTGTATCAGTAAATTGAGTAGAAACAGTGGCATTAGGTCCATGCACATTACTGTATGTCCTCGGCCAAGAGAAGACCTGGCCTAACCTAAAGTCATCTATGTCCCTCTTGATCTTATGCTGTTTTTGTGCCAGTAAGCGCTTCTCATATAGCTGCACAGTATCCAGTGTAGAATCAATAAGACTATCAACAACATCAGCTAGAAAATGACAATACAGCTCCTTCTGTTGTTCTCTAATACTCTCTCTTAACTCAGATTTTTCCAGTAGGAAGAATTCATTCAAAAGTGTCATGTACTTTAGGCTTACCTCTGTGTTAGCCTGTTGCCACTTATAGAGCAAGTCTGGGTAAGAATTACCCGTGATGGGCATATTCAGTACTCTTAATCCCCTCAGTACAATTCTCCTTTTGATGCAAACTTCAAAATGTTGCCGTTGGGTCTGTAATAGTTTCAACTTCATAAAATCAGCCTCCATTCTCGCAACTGTTGCTCACAACTCGACCCTATCAAATGGCTCAGCAGGGATCACAACACCCTCCTCTCCAACTCCTTCAAACAACATCAAGGGATTCACAGTACCTGATACACATACAGAGAAACGATCAATGTTCGTAGGAGTACCTCGTTCTGGTACATAAGGCAATTCCACTTGTTGCTCAGCAACACCTGCCATGCTCCCAGGGGGGTGAAAACAGCAATAAGTAAAAATAAGTCAAAGAAATATCACTCCCCACAGGACTAACGCTACCTGTGTCAAACTCTGTCCAAGCACATAAACTAACATAAAAGGCACGTAGCGATGCAGGCAGTAAACACAACACTAAATGCAGGAAACAAAGCTGAAAGAACCGCTGCTTCATGAACTTTAAAATTCGGATTTATTGTGATACAAACAGAAAACGTGGTAAGCGCTTTCACCTGGATAGGCTTCTTCAGACCAAAAGAACCCCCCTCTTGTACACCCTTTATATAGCAAAAAAAGGCACCAAAAACAGATAGACCATTAAAGGCACAGTACAACCATCATGGTATACAACATAAATTAAGTGCTTACTCTAAAATACATTAACCATAGTAAAATAAACTAAAAAGTAAAATAAAAACACCTATACCACTCATAAAACATAAATAAAGATGCATAAAAACAAAAAACTACATAAATGCATACTGATTGCACAACACTAACAATAAATCCTCCCATAAAAATGCTCTCATAAAAATACTCATAATATATGTAAACAGCACAGTCATACATATCACTTCAATCTCCTGGACTTCACAAAAGTTCTCAATGGTACTTTCTCATTCAGTTCAGGAAAAACATCTGCTCTAAGTTTAACAATCCATTTAGATTCAATACTCTCAGGTCTACCCCTCACACCCCCCCAAAACTAGTGGGTGTAAGATCTAATACATTAAAAAGAAAATGATATGTGGAATCATTAGACAAGACATGTTTGGACAAAGCATTGACAGTGGAATGAATCCTGATCTGGTAGAGATGTTCCCTTATTCTGTCCCTCATCCTCCTGTCTGTCTTGCCCACATAAAATGCAGCACAAGCTCCGCAGGAGGCCAAATAAACAACATGTGTAGATTCACAGTTTGCATGAACTCTAACTTCATGGTAAGTGCAATAGACAGGGTGGTAGAAATGGACATCAGTATCTATGGAACAACAATAGTTGCAACTACCGCAGGGTACAGTACCAGCAACCCTATCACCTCCACTATCCATATTAGGATAACACAGCAATTTCTTTAGATTCGATCTATTCTTATAGACAAAACCTGGAGCAGCACCTACAATTTCCCTCACCTTCGAGTCCAGTGTTAACACACCCCACTGTGATCTAATTACATCCTTCAACCTACCTACATTCTTAGTATAATAGAAGGGCACTCTGAAACCCTGATCTCTACTTCCTGCCAGTACACCCTGGGAGGGACCATCATGGTCCACTACAATCTCAGAGAAAAAGGGTGCAGCAGCTTGTTCCCTCAAATTGATGAGGTCTGCCAATCCTTCCTCCATATCATATGTTTGATATTCCCTGCTCTTAACCCTCTCACATAAATCCCTAACATCTGCCTCAAAACCATCCTGACTGGGATTATACCGTGAAGTCCTATATACCTGACCCCTCACAATATTACCAAAGATGTAACCTGGATGCATACTGCATCTATGGAGATAGGAATTGCATTGACACTCCTTTCTATACACTCCTGTGTTCAATACGCCACTTTCCAATCTCTGAACGTAGACATCCAAAAAGGAGATCCAATTCTTAGAAACCTCATGGGTAATTTCAGATGTTGCGTTAAACCATTAACTCTCTCCAAGAAGATGACTCATCTTTCGTGCCCTTCCAAATGAAAAACACATCATCTACAAAACGCCTATAGAACATCACGTTCCTCAAAAAATCATCTATACCAAACAAGAACTTGGTCTCCCAAGCAGCCATAAAGAGGTTGGCGTAGCTATTGGCACAAGAAGTGCCCATAGCTACGCCATCCATCTGTAAATAGCACTGAGATCCAAAACAAAAGATGTTGTTCTCTAACACAACTTCCAAAAACAAAGCTAACAGATCCACTGCATCACTAACTAATCCAGATTTGTCCTTCAAGTAATCAGACACCAACTGCACCCCATCTCTGTTTGGTATCACAGTGAACAGGGACTGAACATCCATCGTGACTAAATAATATGCGAGATCAACAGGGATAGATCTCACAGACTCATACAAATCCAACAGGAACCGTTTAGTATCCCTTAAAATATAAACATTTGCATCAACCACTGGGCGCAAGAACCTCTCCACTTACAACGAAAATGGTTCTGTGATCCACATACACACTTATTCCCAGTTATCTACCGCTAGCATTTTCAGAGCTCCACACAGACTCTTAGGGAATCGACCATCTGTCTTATTAATATTTAGCAATCTGACAATAAGTATGGGGAGATGACATTCAAGAATACGTCAGTAATGGACCTTAAATATGAGCACAGCAGACAGGTATAATGCCAAGGCCCCACTAAAGGAGCACATCAGCAGCAAATATTTTTTTTACAACTGTGATATCGTACAACTGAAGACAAACATAGTGCTTATATCATTCACTTTTTGCAGTACTTTGTTTCCTGCACTGTTTGCAACCTTTAACAGCAATCTTTCACTATCTTTTTGCTTACAGTGTCTACATTCTTGATTCTGTTATTCTGGTCTCTAGCACTGTGCAACTTCAGTACTAAGCCTCATAAAATGTATTCTCATGCATGCTGTCCTTCACTGTGCAATGTTTAGTACTCTAGCAATGATAATACATGTGTTGTCAATGTCTGCAATGTTTTTATTTGGTGGAGTCCCAGTTAAGAACTGCCCTATCATAGTAAGTAGACACACTCCCCATTTCACCAGACCTTTCAGGTTTATCACCTCCCGCAAAACATCATCCTTTAGTCCAGACCCTTTCATAGACCAGCTCTCTAATATTAACTGGTCCCATCTCACTACTCTCCCCTTAGATGAGGCTGTCCACTCTTTCAACTCTACCTTTCTAAACATCCTCAACTCCCTAGCTCCCCTCTGTACTATCAGAATCAAAGCAAACACCGCTCCTTGGCTGACCAAACATACTAGAGCCTTGATGAAAAGACGTGACAAGATATGGAAATTATGGACCAAAACAAAGACCCCTTCTCTCCTACAGACTTGCAAAGAATTTAGAAATCAAATAAAAAAAAATATCAACAAAGACAGGATCAACTTCTATGCAAACCCTCCCACTACCCCAAAATCTGACACTAAAAAATTCTGGAACTCAATCAATCATATACTGCATCCAGGAAACCCTTCCCCTCCCAACCCATGCCCAAATAAAACTTTTGAAGAAACTGCCACTGAATTTAACAATCATTTTATTAATTCAATAACTACCATAATTAATGACCTCCCTACTAGTAAAAATACTAAAAAATCCATTTTCTCATCTTCCCCTCCTTCTAACTCTTTCTCTCTTACATCTGTCTCAACTAAATATATTAAATCTCTACTCTAAACTCAAACCCTGCTCCCCCTCAGCTGATAACCTACTCTCTTACTTCCTACATATAGCTGTTGAACCACTAGCCTATCCAGTATCCATCCTGATCAACCGATGTATCTTGAAATCATACGTTCCATCAATATGGAAAACTTTCTACACATTACCCATACATAAAGGAGGCAATTCTTCTGATATATCAAACTTCAGACCAATTGCTATACTGTCTCCCCTCTTCAGGATTCTTGAGAAATGCATTCACAAGCAGATAATGCAATACCTTCTCCAACAGAACCTTCTAACACACACACAACATGGATTGCATCCCAAACACAGCACTACAACTGCACTAATATCCTTCATTAATACTGTATCACTGGCCCATGACAATAATAAACTAGTCTCATGTCTGTTCCTCGAACTGTCCAAAGCCTTTGACACGATCTCTCATCCCCCCCCTCCTAAACAAACTCTGTCACCTAAGATTCTCTCCTCCAACCATATCCTGGTTTTCCAGCTATCACTCTAACCACCAGCAAGCTGTTAAATGGCACTCTGCTCTTTCTCCCTTCCTAAGTGTCCCAATGGGTGTCCCCAAGGATCCATACTGGGGCCACTGCTCTTCAATATTTTCACCAACCTACTTTACACTTCTTGTCCCAAATCCACACTTGTACAATATGCTGATGATTCTACAGTTATCCCCATTGCTGACAATACATCTGATCTCCACTCTACTACCCAAGCATCATTCAACACCATAGAGACATGGTTTTGAGACAACATATTAATTCTCATACCCTAAGAAAACTAAGCTCCTACTCTTCCTCCCAAAAAACCTCATCAATCTCAAAACAACATTTTCCATCCTATCTAGCAATAACACTGTCATTACCTCTGACCCTAGCACTAAACTGCTAGGAGTCATAATAGATGATCAGCTTAAATTTGATCTCCAGATCACCACCTCTATCAAAAAGACTCACCAAAAACCCGGACTTCTTTACCGAAACAAAAGACATTTAACCAACTCAGCCAGAATAACTCTCTCCCATGCATTTCATCTTCCGATCCTCCTTTAAAGATCTCAATTATACACAAATCTTAACACCACACTCATAACCAGAATTGAAACTATGTATAATAACATTGCCAGATTTGCTGCAAACCAAACCTACAAGTCACACCATTGCCTATCTCTTAAACAGTTGCAGTGGCTTGAATTCCCTCATTTGCTGCTACTACAGCAACTGTTAATTATCCACTCCATCCTCTATCTACCATCTTTCTGCGCTAGCCTTCAATCAATTATAACTAAGTATTCCCCAACCAGGATACTGCATAGCTCAGACCAAGACTTCCTACAGATCTATAAACCCAAAACCAAATCAGGTTGTTTATAACTATAACCCTGCTACAACATGGAACCAACTATCCCTAGAAATTAGGTCCCTTGACTAAACGAAACATTTTAAATTAGCCACTCAGGAATACCTAATAAATGGTCCTGCCATTGTAGTCATCCTCCTTGAAACTACCTAACCCTAGCCTGTCTCCCATCCCTCCTTTCTCTTCCATTGTCTGTCTTAATATCCATCTACCTCTGTCTCGTTGCTTAACTTCACATTACCTTACTACTCCATCTGTACCTATACTGTATATAATTACTTAGGAATAATGAACACTGTATTCCCTACATTGGCATTGTACCTAAGTTTTTGTTGTAAGAATTCTGACATACACTACTGCTTTTCTGTATGATTTGTTGTAAATGCTTTTTGCAGTTTGATCTCTAACATTTGTAACCAACTGTCTTACTGTAAAATGTTATTTCTCTAACTAATTGTTTTAGCTGCCAATGCAGTTTCCTTGCTGACTTTATGTAAAATGTTAATACTGATTGCGGAGCTTTTCTTCTCAGGTCTCCACTGAAAATGAGCTAATGCTCAGCTGGACTAACCCGGCTAACAAATGTAAAATAAATAAATAAATATGTATGTATATTTATAGAGAGAGACAGAGAGAGAGAGAGAGAGATGGATATATACACATACACCTTCCAGTCAGCAAAGAAACCTTAGGACAATTATCCCTCATCTTTAATAATGAGAGTTATGCAGTTTAGAAATGCACTTGATAACTGTGTCTCACCGTTGTGAATACTGCAGCAGGTGTGTGGGAAGATGGAGTGTAGTGTGCAAATCAGAGGTATGATACTATAGGCTATGTGCCTGTACTATACACTGCACACCTGTTATTCTGGTGAAATCGGGTTTACTTTACTACAGGAGTTGCTCTGAGAAGGCTACAGAAATGACAGTATTGCTATGGTGTTTTATGGATGCACTTTGTCAAAGTGACATGCTAAGGGTTTCTTAATACGGAAGCAGTGACAGTTTGAAGCATTGCATGCCTGCTGGGTGATTCACCTTATTGGCTCATAGTATTAACCATCCATGTTATACTGGCACTGAGACAATAACCGTCCATCACAATTAAAACATTGCTAGGAGAGACACATATCTACTGAGAATCCAAACAGACACTTCTGTGAACCCAGCTCTTGACACACAGGGCTGCATTCTCACATCTAGGTAAGACCTTCACAGAGTTAATTGCAGGGTATGACTGCATAGAGTGTGGAGCACTGCCTATACCACTAAGGTGTAGCAATGAACAGCATGCTCAGTACCCCCTACTTATCACTTGAATTACATATGCTCTAACCGTTGTCATAAAAGTACAGCATTAGACCACATTATTGGTTTATGCTTGCTGATGCTCTCCACACTCTCTCACAAGTTGGAGCAAGTGTATAGCTGAACACTATCTACAAGACTGAAGATTTTTCTAATATGTTACAAACACTATAGCTCTATTCAGTTTGCATGAAATAAACATGTTTAACTCATTACTGTGTTACAAATGTTTCTATTTGTATATAGCTACACGTGTGCCTGTGCATATATTCATATGTAGACAGGTAGATAAATGCATTGATAAACTGACAGATAAACAGGAATGAAAAACACCAACAGACAGGTAATCAGTGGGTCAGTGTATGGCACACTATTTGTGATACCAGAAAGAAAATATTCCAAAACTGAGAATACAGTGTACCATAAGAGAAGGGGGGTGGCACTGCATCTCCGGGCTATAGCCTTTATTATCACATGTTAAATTGCAGTCCTGTTCTCCTGAGTTGTTGTTAGCTCAGCTGGATGAGAAAGATCTCATAACACTTATTGAGAGTACTGAAATTTTCAGGTGACATGGCAAAATTTGTATCTGTATAATGCTACATCAGGTCAAATGTAAACATAAGCATTTGCTTGTTTGCTTAGCCTGGTACCTCTCAAGTGTACCTCATAATGAGGAATGTTCCTCTTTTGGGGTCTTAAAAAGTTCATGTTCCTCAAAGTTCCTCATTGAAAACATCTGTCACACATTCAATGTTAGGAATTTTTAACTGATATCCATGATAAATATAACTGAATCATATTAATTCATCAAAAAAAAAAAACTTTTTATAAGTAAAAATAGCACATTTTAATCATCCTATGAGCTTTCTAGGTGAAGTCATTAGTAAGCTGTTAGTAAGTGTTCCACATTTTGCCCATTTGTTCCACATTATAAGAAGAAATGTTCCTCATTTTGGAGATGGAAAGTTGAGAGCTATGAGCCTAGACAACACAACTGAATGGAGATGTAAAGAGACAAATTGATAGATAACTAGAATGATTTATGATAATATATGGAGGTTTAGATTAAAAAATGAGGGCATCTTGCTGTTTTCTCCAATTTCAAAAGATACAAGGAATTTCTACTAAAAAAATCATCAAGTGCTTTTTTGGTGTTTCTGTTTCTAATAAGAGATGTCATCTTTTAAAATCAATTCATCAAGTTAAAAATTTGGAACACTCAAATCCAGTAGGGGTCAGATTAAGGAATCAGCAGTAATGGGTCTTTCACACCAACTTTTGAATGATTGGTGCTTCAAACAAATGTTAAATGTGGTTTACCTTTAAAAAATCGAATCACAGTGGTTTAAATGCTCATATGAGCGACTTGAAACCATGAAAGTGAAAACATCGACAGACCTTAATGTTCGAAAAACAGCAAATCGAAAAGCAGATTAGCTGTTTTTCGAACATTAACGACGAACAAAAAAAAACGAAGTGTAAAGCAAGGGGGCAAGCCCACCTGCACCCCCCATGTCGGGGGCTACACCCCTCTACTTTATTATTCTAACTCCGAGATCACACTACAGTGGATAAAGGAACCATTTCCCGATCCCCACTATAGTGTAATCCACCCCAGAATGTCGAATGTGCAATGAGCGAATCTCACTGTGCATTCGCTCATTGCACATTCGAACCTTTTTACATTCGGCGTTTGCAAACTTTGCAGACTGCCTTCCAGAAAATTGCTGTTTGCCCTTGTGCAATACGCACATGTAAAGGTAAACTGTTAAATGTATATCTTATTTAACAACTGCCTTTGGGGTTTTACTTTTTCTCACTGTCTCTGTGTGGCTTCCTTGTACTCAAATATTTTTTTCTGGTATTATTTCTTTTTTTTATTCTTTGTGATTTGTGTTACATTGCTAGCAATTACATCTACCTTTACTTATTACTGGTTTAAAGTTTATGATATTTCCATTGATTTCAGTTTTGACTCCATAAATTATTTTTTGTAGTTATATTTCATGAGTTAATTCTACTTTGTTACCATTTTCCAAAATACACTGTATATGGCAATGTCATAAAGGATACGTAGAAACTGAGTTATTTTTTTAATATCAATAAATCAATCAATTGTGTTGACTGGATAAGGACTGCTTTGGGCAGGGTATTTATATATTATGGCCTTGTAAAACAAATGTGTGATATAATATATATCATCTTATCTCACACAAATGCCTATAGGAAAGAAAATAGTTTGGAAAAGTAAAACCATGATATATACAGAATACCCACATGGGTAAAGGATGGAATGAAGGAGGAGAAAAATACCAGCAATTGTGTTAAAAGGTTACCAACAGTAATAGGGAAGGAGAGGCCTAATACCAGCGATGGTATTAAAAGGTTACCAACAGTAATAGGGAAGGAGAGGCCTAATGCCAGCAATGGTATTAAAAGGTTACCAACAGTAATAGGGAAGGAGAAGCCTAATACCAGCAATGGTATTAAAAGGTTACTAACAGTAATAGGGAAGGAGAAGCCCAATACCAGCGATAGTATTAAAAGGTTACCAACAGTAATAGGGAAGGACAGGCCTAATACCAGCAATGGTATTAAAAGGTTACCGACAGTAATAGGGAAGGAGAGGCCTAATACCAGTGATGGTATTAAAAGGTTACCGACAGTAATAGGGAAGGAGAGGCCTAATACCAGCAATGGTATTAAAAGGTTACCAACAGTAATAGGGAAGGAGAGGCCTAATACCAACAAAGGTATTAAAAGGTTACCAACAGTTATAGGGAAGGAGAGGCCTAATACCAGTGATGGTATTAAAAGGTTACCAACAGTAATAGGGATGGAGAGGCCTAATACCAGCGATGGTATTAAAAGGTTAGCAACAGTTATAGGGAAGGAGAGGCATAATACCAGTGATGGTATTAAAAGGTTACCAACAGTTATAGGGAAGGAGAGGCCTAATACCAGTGATGGTATTAAAAGGTTACCAACAGTAATGGGGATGGAGAGGCCTAAAACCAGCAATGGTATTAAAAGGTTACCAACAGTTATAGGGAAGGAGAGGCCTAATACCAGCGATGGTATTAAAAGGTTACCAACAGTAATAGGGAAGGAGAGGCCTAATACCAGCAATGGTATTAAAAGGTTACCAACAGTAATAGAGATTGAGAGGCCTAATACCAGCGATGGTATTAAAAGGTTACCAACAGTAACAGGGAAGGAGAGCCCTAATACCAGCGATGGTATTAAAAGGTTACTGACAGTAATAGGGAAGGAGAGGCCTAATACCAATGATGGTATTAAAAGTTTACCAACAGTAATAGGGAAGGAGAGGCCTAATACCAGCAGTGGCAAAGGAGAAATACCCTGAGGTAAAAATGGGGGTAGAAAGCTTCAGAGAGTTCACTCACATGAAAAAGACTTAAACGACAGTAAGTATTAAGATATTAAAGAGTTCTGAAGTAGTATAATTAGGCAAATAAGAACATTTTTAAGCACTTAGCTGAGAGCATCAGCTGACACATCCAATTTTCTACATGGCAAACGAGATATGGGGTAATGGGAAGAGAAGCAGTATGGGTACAGCCTTAGCTCAAGAGTTTTAGGCTGGTGTGAACTTTGTATAATGGCCGAGTTGGTTCCAAGTGTTTGGAACCAAACTCCATCAGTCAAGAATGAATGAAGATTGACAACATCAGATGTAAGGATTCAGTTGCAAATATGATAAATGATTAAAAAGTCCAGAAAACAGCTTAGTGTATCTGGAAATAAAACTTCATTCTATGTTCTGTGCCATACACTTGTAACTCTCACCACAAATATGTTAACAGCAGAAGTTATTATGAGTTTTGAGTTCACAGAGAATTAAAAGTATTCTTATCCATACACTTACCTACTTCTGCCTATGGTAATTCCTTTTTTTTAGCCAACTACATCTACATAAGATACACCCACAAACATGAGATCCTGGAATCACAAAATCAATCGGATGTATAACAGGAGGAGGAAAATCATGGCAAAAATTAGGAGGTGCAGCACCCAGCAGGATAAAAAAGCACTCTCAATCAAACTAAACAAACAACTCAGAGGACAAATAAAGTGTACAAAGCCAAGCTTGAGGTACGTTTGGCCTCCCAGGCCAATGACAACCATAAAACATTCTTTAGCTATGTCCGCAGCCTCAAAGGCAATACACACTTGTGTGTGAGCTCATTGTAAATGGAGCCACCTATACTGAGTCAGAAGATATAGCAAACCTCCTTGCTGATGAATTCAGCTCCAACTTTACTCCTTTCTACCCCTCAACTTTCCCTCAGGAAATATCAGATATAACTCCCCTTACTATCACTAGAGAACAGTTCTGTAATGCTCTCTCTAAGACCAAGAACACTGCATCAATGGGCCCAGACAAAATCCCTGGATGCCTTCTAAATAGCACGAAACATGACCTATCAGGGCTTCTGGAATTACAATTTAAGTGCAGCCTTTAAATAGGCTTCATGCCTCATGAATGGAGAAAGGCAACAGTCATCCCTCTGCACAAAGGTGGGCCATCTACTGACACATAAGTCTCACTAGTCTTATATGTAAAGCCATGGAAATAATTATCATGGAGATGATCAATAGAGGTATAGTAAACCTCCATACATGAGACCAAACCCAGTTTGGTTTCGTCAAGGGAAGATCATGCCTACTCAACCTGGTAGACTTCTTTGAGAAGGTCACCAAAGCAATTGATGAGGGCAAAATCATTCACACTATCTACCTTGACCTGGCCAAGACATTTGACACAATACTCCACTCGGGCATTGTTGACAAACTCGAGAGGACAGGTACAAACCTGTACATCTCCCGGCAGATAGCCAACTGGCTAACAGACAGGACTCAGGAAGTTAGAATTGGGGAGTCTACCTCTACAAAGAGGCCAGTCACAAGTGAAGTGTCTCAGGGATCAGTCCTTGGACTGCTCCTTTTTTGGCATATAATTCTCAGAAGTCAAGGCCAATGGCTGTGGTCTCTGGCTGACTAAATTTGCAGATGATTGCAAATTAGAAGCTGTCATTGAATCTCACAATGACACAAATGTTCTCCAGGAGGGGCTGGCACAGACAAACAACTGGTTTCATAGCCATGGACTAAAACTAAATGCCAAGAACGCACAACAGTATCCTTTGGGAAGTCATCCATCCCTAGTTGCTATCATACTAACAACACACCCCTTAGAGTTGACCCAGTACTCAGGGACTTAGGGACACACATAGATAGTAATCTATCCTTTGATCATAACATGTCTACAGTGGTGAAGAAATCATTCTATGTTGTGCAACTTATATAAAAAAGGTATGGCATCTAAGTCCAAGGAAATCATTATTCCACTGTATTCGGCATTATTCAGACCTATCATTGAGTACAATGCCCCCTCTGGTATGTACTTAACCAGGCATATCCAACAACAGGAATGTCCACAGATGTTCCTCACTAAAAGAATAAAGGGCATAAGTAATATGCCCTATGCAGACCACCTCAAGGCCCTGTCCCTGTGTTCTGTCTCCTAGAGGCTTTTGAGGGAAGATCTATGCCTGGCATACAGGGCATCTGATTGACCTCCTGCATAGCCACAAAACAAACATTACCAGAATTATCAGTTCTAAAGACTTAAACTTTGTCTGTGATATAAATAGGACCTGCTGGAGAGATAGGTATTTATCTCAGAGACTTGACTGTGTATGGAACAGGCTCCCCATCCATGTGAAGCATCATTCCTCCCTAACCTAATTCAATGCAACTTGGACAACTGGATGGTAAATTGGAATTCCATCTCTGGTTTGGCACCCATGTCTCTAATGCAGACAGGTAACCTGTAAATGGTTCATCTCCCAGGGCCATGCTTACACCTATCAAGGGTATCAGAACTTGTCAGAGCAATGCATGGCTAGGCTTAAAAAGGCCCTTGTGGTCATTAGCCTAGTAAACACCTATGAACCTAAAAGGTGTAATGGTAGGAATAAGTTCTTATTCAAGAAAATTATAAAAGTGTATTATGATTTATATTATTTAAAATAACAGTATCATACAAGGAAATTCATATGAATCAAGTTTGACTGCTATGGACTGAATGATAGTGCTTGTCTTTTATTAACTCATTACAGCTAAGTAACACCTCCATGTGTTTCTGAAGTTACCTCATATTGCTTGTTTCTATTTGGATTAATAATTCCAAAACCTTGTTAAATACACATATCAAAAGATTCCAGCTGACACATTAGAAAACAAAATTGTATTGATATTTGACCTTTGTCTAGTGCAGGTAAAGAGATACTGACTTTTGTTTGTACAGTATGTATTTATTATTGTGATAAATTTCATGTTTTTCAAAATATCTTGACAGTCAAGTAGCACAGAAAGGACTGCTTAGCCTCCTATGAAATCTCTGAGTTGGATAAATGAAATGTTGTTGACAGTATGCATGTAACTTGTGCAGTTGTGAGATACTGTAAGTTGTTGTGACACCCGTGCCCTGGCCCAGCAATCAAGGAGACTCAATCCTCAACACCAACACTAGTAAGGGGTGTTTCATATAGGAGAAAAGGATAACAAATGCACACAGTAAAGTGCAATTTCCCTTAAGAGCACACAGAGATCACAGTCAGTCTGGGGCTGGTCACTCCCTTGCTCTCCAGGTCCCCAATAGGACTCCCCACTGGCACAGCTACAAGGTCCAGATCTCAGCCTAGTGGGCAAGCTAAAACCAGCATCCTCTCTGTCCAACCAGTGCTTTGTGTCCCTGCCCTAGTACCTGACACACACACACACACACACACGCATACCCACACATGCACGCACGTGCACAAGCACACACACACACATGCACACACACACACACACACACACACACACACACACACACACACACACACACACACACACACACGCACACACACATGCACATGCATGCACTCACACACACACACACACACATGCATGCACACACACACATGCATGCACACACACACATGCATGCATGCACACACATGCATGCATGCACACACACACACACACACACACACACACACACACACACACACACACACACACACACACACACACTGAAGAGTTTATACAACCACACAGACACTTCTGGGGAAGGCTGGCACAGGTTCCCCAGCTGTGCCCCTTTTTTCTAGACTATACGGTAGTATCAGCTGCCACCACCCACTAATATTTATCAGCTACTCAAAGGCCCTTAAAAGGGTGTCCAATTATTACTGTGCAATATTATCATTCAATTGGTAGTATAGTCTAGGGCTAAAGCTATTGAAGTGGCTTTGTACAAATTACCAAAGGCATGCAAGTACTCTAAAGAGCTGAAATTATCTCTACAAAAATAGCCACAGTTGAAAGGGTTTAAAAATATTTAATAACAAATAGGCAAAACACAAGACAGTACTTTTTACTACACAGTGCTAGTCAAGAGTTCAGAGATCACAGCAAAATACTTAAAATAATTCAGTAGTACAGTTCTGACATCACAGAAAAACAGTCTAATCTTTCTAGTTTCTAGCTATTTCTAAGAGAAAACACAAGTCTAAGATAAACTTACATATACAGCAAGACAGTGTTGGTGAGTTGGATGGTCAAGACAAAAATGCTTAATGCTCTCTGATTCTCTCTGTTTTTAAAATCACAAGCCTTGTTCACATTACATAATTCTTCACACTTCTTCACACTTCCCTGGGTTACATTACATCATTCTTCACACTTCCCTGGGTTCTCAGGCTAACATAAACTACATTTACATTCTTCACCTCTGGACAGAAACCAGAGCAATAAAGGACATTTATGCAAGCAAATTCTGGCCATTAACTCTGGCCTTAAAACAATAGGCAGGATGCCCCACTCTAGACTCACTGGCTCCGAGTCCTAACATCAAAGGGTCACAACATGCATTACTTGATCAGTAGAGTGCACTGTTGTTACATTTTTTTTCCAGTTCCATATGTAACACTATTTTTACCATTTAAGACAACAAGCCTGTTGTTTACATTAATATTTACATATGACACAACTATCTCCAAAATTCTATCTGGCTAGGTTGGCAGCCTTCATCTATCTTCACCCAATCTTTACAGTTGTTTATAAAAAATATTACAAACTTAATAGTAACTATGTCTACTGTGACTTATAAAATCTAGTTTAAGACCCAGAACCTGAAGAATACTACAAGTGTATAGATAGCTTGTGCTGAAGAGTTTGTCATTTACAATTCTTTAGTAACTTTATGATTCCAGAAATATGTCCATTTGTTTGAAATTTTAAATCATAATTTGATTCCATTAAAAAGTTTAAGCTCAGCCCATTGGCAGTTACAGTGCAAACTTTCAGAGCTCTATTAGAGGAGAGGAGAGAGAGAAATGGAAACAAAGCTTTAAATCAGATTACTATAAGGACAGAGTGGAGTTTTCTTGACTTGGAAAAACACAGCTTTAGTGGTTGATTTAGAAAGTGGAATGAATATTATGTACTTCAATCTGACATAGATGGACAAATATTACCTAACATAAACATTGCCTGACTACTTTGTTACTAAAGACTCCTGATATTAAGGATACACCTGCTAAATATCATAAAATAAGTCTGCACAAATTTATTCAGGGAGAAGCTGTTGACACTGGCATGCGAATGTGGTTAAGTCTGGCTTTCTAAATTATTACAAATTCGAGTATACTATGACATGACTTGAGCCGAATACCTATTTTTTAAAAGAAAACATGTTTTTATGAAGCCATTTCTTAGCTGTGGTGCGTCATCTATTGCAGAGAAGTTTCATTTTGACCGGTAAAATATCATGCCATATAATGAGACAAAATCTTATGTCTCACATATGCCACTAGCTAATGACTTCAGATAAAGTTCTGGGGCAGTGTAGTTAGTACCCATGACTGAAATAAAAGTCTGTCATTTATAACATATTCCCTTATTCAGATGGTTATTTGGTTACAGAGTATAGCATATTCTGTGCTGGCAGTGTAGTTAGTCCCATGAGTGAAATAAAAGGCTGGAAGTTATAACATATTCCCTTATTCAGATGGTTAATTGGGTACAGAGTATAGCGTATTCTGTGCTGACAATGTAGTTAGTACCCATGAGTGAAATAAAAGGCTGGAAAGTTCTAACATATTCCCTTATTCAGATGTTATGTGGTTACAAACTATAGCATATTCTGTGCTTAACATGTTTGCTTGTTGCAGTATGACACTGAGGAAATTATCAGACAAGACAAGTGTCAGGAAATATATGGCAGTAAGACAACACAGACAGAATTTATAGGTACATCATGTATGAATACATACTGTATACAAAGACAAGGTCTGAGGCAGATGATTGATGTTGGAAAAACATTAATCCATTTTTGTTTATGTTGCATCACTTTGAGAATAGGACACTTAGCAGCTGGACACACCTCTGTGCAACACTTTCATAATGTTAATTTCAGAAAAAAAATGACACTTCTTTAAGCATTTCCTTTAGAGGGCTAAATGAAGTGTATGAAACAATCACCAGAGGCAGAAGTGCAGCATATAACAGCATTCAGACATACAGAGGTACTTGCACACTGCATTCACAGTGCAAATTTCATTACAGGAAGTCACCATTAACATCCCGTAAAAGTACACACTGCTGCAATACAGATGGCATAGATGCTGCAATGGGCTTCAAAAATGGGATAAATTGACTGGCATGACATGATATAGTGTTATGTTTCATTTTTTTCTAAATATCAAAGCTGAATGATATAAAAGAAAGTTGTACTATAAATGACAATAAGATTTCTTGAACCTGATTCTGTGACATACCTTCCTATACATGGAAGTACATTTTTTTTTGTTTTTTTTTTTAACTTTAAGCTGCTGATCTACTTTTTTTTTATTTTATTAAAAAAAAAATAAAAATAAATAAAACGTTTTTTTTTTTTTTTTTTTTTTTTTTTAACTTTAAGCTGCTGATCTACTGATTAAAACTTTTCATCACTCTTGTTGTAACTGGACTATTTAATGTTCTTAAATGGATTCACAGGTGAGACAACAATATTCTTGCTTTTTGTTTCTCTATCATCTACATTTAATGCTCCATGATAATGACACCGCCATGATGTAAATATCATTTTCCCATTTTACTTTATATGGTGTCATAATTTGCTAACACAACGTATGCAAAAAAGTCAAAGTACCAAACTTAATATACACTTATTTCCAGAGAGAAAAGAACTGCATGATTCAGTGACTGGCAGAGAGTAAGACATTAGAATGAAGGAATTTAATCATCTAACAATATGTAGCATGGTGGAACCCATTCTAATCTTAACACCCAAAATGAAAATTAGTCAGAAATTGTTGTGAGGGCTTTGTCTCCTTATATTTCTCCAGCAGTTAAATGTTACTACAAGAAAAAAACACCATCTTTATTCACAAAACAAAAGATATAGTTGTTTTCCATGTCCAGATCATAAGTATTAATTGTTTAAATATGACGACCACATTCCAGAACAATTAGTGATTGCAGCAGAATATTCGACTTTATTAAAAGAAAAAGAAAAAAGGGAAAAGTAAAATAATCTTTGGCGGTATCATCGAGAAATTGTGCCAGTGAGGGAGCATTTGATAGCTACAATGTAAATGGTTTGCATCCAATAGCAGAATTCAGATAATGCCTTTGTTCTTCTTTGTTCACTGCACATTTGAAATAAAGCCAGTTGGAAAGGTTTGTCCTGCATCTGCTGTTGCAAATGTAATGTACTGTTTTCAGCGCACATTTTCATTACTATCAATAAATTATTTAAATATATTTTGCTTTCATCACAGGGAACTTCATGCCCCGATGCTCTGATCTAAGCAAAGGGCTGTGCAAAACCAGATGCTGCTTGAAGAGGTTCATGGAGAATCGCACATTAAAGGTAATCACTTGTTTATTTTAGCAAGCAAAAAAATATTTAAAATTGATATTTTTGGTACATTTGCTCTATCCCAGTTTTATAAGAGTTGTGACAAAAATACTAATGTTCACCTTCAGTAATGTTATTAATTAAATGTGTGTTTGTTTCAAGACGTGCTGGCCTTTTTTGTGCTCAGTTTTGGAACTCCAGGCTACACCATATTATTTTCCAGATTAACACCACACAATTTGCTTATTTTAATTTAATTTAACTAATTTTTGGTGAGGTGGAGGATTTTAACCAAATGCATATTTAGCAAAAGAAAAAAAATTGCAGCAAAAGGTTTTATTTCAGCAAATTGCTAATTAATGAAGTGTTTGCATTTTACTAGTGAACAATAAGCGCACACACATAAATGCATACACACACACACACACACACACACACACACACACACACACACACACACACACACACACACACACACACACACACACACACACACACACACTTTAACATGGCATACATATTAATGAATTTTGGTACCTGCAAACCAGATAAAGGGGAAAATGTATGAAAACTGATAAGTTAAAATGATTATGACTATGAAGAATCAAATGTTATAACTACAAACTTGTGTGTATTTATGTATTTATGTGATTCTGGGTGTATATCTATGTCCATCTGTCTGTTTTAGGAAACTTTCATCAGAACTTTAAGAGTTCTGAAGTTTATGTTTTAAGCCATGATAAATATGAAAAGGTCAATATGTCAGACTGTTAATGCTCTCTAAGGGCCTTTGCATCCATAGACTCTTCTCATAACAGAAATGAGTGCTTCTCATGCACAATTATCAGTCACACTGCTGGGACATCTTGATTTCTAATGAGTCAGAAAAATCATTAACAACACTCAACATCACCCATACATGGAGGACATAGCAAAACAGAATACAAGAGTTTCCCTTTTTGCTCTTTTTGGCCTTTTTAAAATAATAATCCCCATTACTTTAAACTTTACTTACTACTTTGTCTTCACTCTAATAATATACATATTTTTTTTTTACTTTGTATTAACTTAAGGTCCATAAAAGACAGTTAATATAGCATGTCCTCATTTTCCATGGTAACAAGCCATCCATCACTTTTCCAGCATATGATCATGTGACTCAGCAGCTTTATTACCATAGCAGCAGACCTGTGCTATGGCAGACTTCCATTATGCTAGCAATGGTATTTGATTCTGATTATAAGGAAAAATAGAGAAGGCTAATTCAATCCATCTCATCCATTCAATCCTTACTCTTTTTTCATGAAACCTGAACTAAATGTACTTTCCCATAAAGGACCACACACCAAGGAAATGAAAATGGTTAATAAATGAGGCAGTGGACAGTAGACAGTGGCAGACACATACATTTTACTATGCTGTCTCTGTAAGTGCAACTGGAGGTGTTCTCCATGAACATTCATTCAGTGTATGTATATATATATATATATATATATATATATATAGATATATATGTATATATATATCAGACTGTAAATGAATGCCAATACATATTACTATGAATTAGAATCAGACTGAAAGGGTGTATTCTCTGAGGCTATATAATCCTGCTGAATCCGTATTGTGTTATTTAGTCTACCAGGATAGGCAGGGGGGGAGGGATGGTTGTGAGAATAAAGGATGAGATGGACAGCATACATGGAATGTTATGGTAAGAATAAGAAGTTATGTACCTACCATAACTTTCCATGTTAGTTGTCTTCTTCTCGCCTTCTTTCTCGCTGGATGGGTTCGGTGCCGATCCTCGGCTCTGACTCAGCCTTCTACTAAAGCTCAAGAGCTATTTACTGGCTCGAGACTTCCTCATATCCCACAATGCTAGGTGACAGATACCCAGATCTCGTTTGGCAGAGCTAACACCATGGATATACCTGTCCCCGCTACAAGGTTTACCTACAGTGCTAAAAACAGAGGAGGATGTACCCTAGAAAAGAGTCAACCAGAGGAAGAAGGCCTCCAAGGGGATTCTTCTCGGTCTGTCCAGGCTAGGGGGATGGAGGGTGGGACGCAAGAAAGAAGGCAAGAAGAAGACAACTATCATGGAACGTTATGGTAGGTACATAACTTCTTAAAGTTAAGTTGTCTATCTCGCCTTCATTCTTGCTGGATGAGACAGCGTCCTTAGCCCTGGGTGGCTCATCGGAACAGACTCTTGAGCACAGTGGAACCAAAGTCAGCTCGACTTCTGGAGGCCATATCCAACTTGTAATGTGAAATGAAAGTATGAGGAGTGGCCCATGTGGCTGCAGCACAAATGGATTCCATTGTAAGTCTTGCCTGAAAAGCTACCAACGTAGCTAATGCTCTGGTCGAATGAGCTTTTGGTTTTGTAGGGAGATCTTTATGTCTCAGTTGGTAAATCAAAGTAGTAATAGAGGCCAACCACGTAGATAGGGTTACTTTAGAAACTGGCAGGCTCTGCTTGCCCTCAGCATAGGACAGGAAGAGTTGGTCAGATGTTCTAGTTTGCTTAGTCCTATCCAAATAAAAACATAATTGCCTGTGAACGTCCAAATAGTGCAACTTTTGTTCAGCTCTATTCGAATAGTCAGGAAAAAAGACAGGAAGATCAATAGTCTGATTCAGATTTGCCTCGGAAGGTATTTTGGGTAAAAAGGAAGGATTAGTCCTGAGTGAAACTCTATCTTTGTGAAAAACAAGATAAGGAGGACGAATACAGAGGGCTTGAAGTTCCGACACTCTTCTAGCTGAGGTGATGGCTACTAAGAAGAGAGTCTTCCAGGAGAGTAATTTTAAGGAACAGGAAGCCGCAGGTTCAAAGGGAGGGAGAATCAATGAAGTTAATATCATGTTCAAATCCCACGGTGGTGGGGGATCTTTAACCAGGGGCCTAAGTAAAATAGTCCCTTTAAGAAAGGCTTTGCAAAGTTTGTGGGACATGATGCTGGTCTCTGACAGGCCAGCATGGAAATTAGTGATAGCAGCTAACTGGGCTCTAATGGTGGCAGATGAGGAACCTGCTCGAAAAAGTTTTGCCAAAAAATCTTGAACGTTATGGATAGGGTCTGTAAAGGGGTCTATATTTCTAGCTTCCACCCAGAAAGAGAAACGTTTCCACTTACTAGCATAAGTCTTTCTGGTAGTAGATTTGTGTGAAAAAAGGATGATTTCATGCACTGGCTGAGAAATATGTGGAAGCCTGGCTAAAGTTGGAAGTGGAGCAACCAAGCTGTGAGGTTGAGAGACTGAAGGGATTGGTGCAGCCTGCCCGACTGATGGACCAAGAGCTCTGGCACTGGGTCCAGATTCCAAGGCTGCTCCAGCAGGTGACGATGCAGGAATGGGAACCAAATTTGTCGAGGCCAGTAAGGGGCAATGAGGATCATCCTGGATCTCAATGCGGTTGCTTTCTGAATTAGTTTTGGAATTAAGGGAAAGGGTGGGATGCATACAGAAGACCCCGGGGCCAATTGTGAACTAGAGCATCTCTGGGGGAGTGGCCGAGGAGGGGCAAGAGAGTGAAGTAGTCATCGCACTTGCTGTTGAGAGGGGTTGCAAAAAGGTCACAGCAAGGTTGACCCCATCTGCGGAAAAATTTGTCCGCTACTGACTGATTGAGAGACCACTCGGGAGGCATGAGAATAGCTCTGCTTAGCCTGTCCGCTATGACGTCGGACTTTCCAGGGATGTGCATTGCTATCAGAAACTGTTGAGAGGAGATCGCCCACTGCCAGAGTCTGAGTGCTTCTCGACATAAGGGATAGGACCTGGTTCCACCCTGCTTGTTGATGTACCACACTACAGACATATTGTCTGTCTGAATTGCAATAGTCCCGGTGGGTAGAGAGTCCTGAAGAGCTTGCAACGCTAAAAGTACCGCTCTCATCTCCAGGACATTTATGTGCAGGTGGTATTCTAGAGGTTGCCAAGTGCCCTGGACAGTCCTGCCCTGAAAATGCCCCCCCCCACCTGATCAGGGAGGCATCCATTGTCACCGTGGCAACAGGAGAAGGAAGAACAAACGGTCTGCCTTGAAGTACTTGAGAGGAGACCATCCACCAAGAAATGTGGTCTTTGCACGATTGGGTGATTACTATGTTGTGAGACATCGGAAGCTGTTGAAACGACCATTGGGTAAAAAGCATCCATTGAAGGATCCGCATATGAAAATGAGCCAGGGGAAGTAATGTGATTGCTGCTGCCATGAGACCCAAGGTTTTCAGTACAAATCTGGCTTGAATTCTCTTGCACTTTAGTAAGGTCTGGACATGTTGGAGAATGTCTGATTCTCTTTCTAAGGGAAGTTTTGCTGACATCTCTTTTGTATTTAATCTTGCGCCTATAAAGGTTATAGATTGACAAGGCAACAATGCAGACTTTTTGAAGTTTATGGAGATACCTAGCTCGGAGGAAGTTTGGATGGTATAATCCCTGGCTCGCAGTAGTTGATGTCTGGTGGAAGCAGTTAGTAGCCAGTCATCTAGATATGGAAACACCTGGAATCCTCGCCGTCTCAGGTGAGCCATAACCACTGCCATGCATTTGGTGAACACTCTGGGGGTTGTGGTGAGACCAAAGGGCAGGGCTCTGAATTGATAGTGACTGGCTCCCAGCCAGAAGCAGAGAAACCTTCTGGAGTGCCTGTCCATTTTTATATGGTAGTATGCATCCTGAAGGTCTATGGAGCACATCCAATTGTCCTGACCCAAAAAGGGTAGAATGGACTGAAGCGTGACCATCCAGAACTTCGTTCTTTGAACAGATTTGTTTAACCTGCTGAGATCCAAAATGGATCTCCAGTCCCCTGTCTTTTTTGCTACCAAAAAGAACTTGGAGTAAATCCCGGATCCTTGCTGGTCTGCTGGGACTGGCTGGATGGCCCTTTTTTTTAGCAGTTTTGAAACTTCTAGTACTGCTTGTTCCCTTAGACCGGGTGGAACATCTGGAAGGGATCTGTTTGTTTTTGCAGGGGTGTAGACAAAGGGGATTTTGTAACCCTCGGATATGATAGGCCGTACCCGTTTGTCTTGTGTGAGGAATTGCCAGGCTTCTGGGTACAGCGACAATCTTCCCCAGACTGCCTCTGAAGGTGGACAGTCAGGCAGCTCCTCAAGGGTGCTGAAAGGGTTTGTCAGAGAAAGATTCTCTGCTACCCTGATTTTGCGGACCCCCTCTGCCCCTCGGGTGGCATCTATTATTGTTCCCTCCTCTGCTCCTGGAGGGAAACTCGCCATGTGTGTCAGGCACGACTCCCTGGGGTTTCCGAAACCACATTTTCCACTCTTCTGACCTTTAGGGTATGGTCTAGAGGGAGTAGAAAATGGACTCCCACGGCAGAGAGAGTCTTGCCTTCCTGCTCACACCTGTTAAGGGTATCCTTCACCTGTGGTCCAAACAAAGCCGAACCATCGAAGGGGGTATTGGTGAAGGATGCCTTAAAGGGGTCAGCAAAGTTACATAACCGTATCCAGGCATGTCTTCTCCAAGCCACACCTGTACCTGCAGCCCTACTCACCCCATTGGCTGCATAAGAAATGAGCTGCATGGAGGAGTTGACTATAGAGCTAAGGGTCGCCAGATGGGAGTTAATCTTTTCCTGAGACCCCGCAGCTGATGGATCCAGAAGGTTATCACCCAGTTCCTTGAGAAGATCTCTTTGAAGGTGGGTGAAATGGCACAGATAATTCAGCGACCGCATGGAAAAGGTCGTTGAAGAAAACATCCGCTTCCCGTACCGGTCCATTGTCCTAGATTCTTTGTTAGGTGGATGGACAGGCACTGAAGGGTCAGCCAACTACTTCTTAGTGGCTGCTGCCACCACCATGTCATCAACAGGGACACCTTTTGTTAGAAACTGTTTGTCAGATGGGGCTGTAATGAATTTAGTGGGCCTGCGGGGAGTTGGTTCCACTGTGTCTGGGGCTGTAAACACCTTTCGAGCCACCACTTCCATGAGCGGGCCGAAAGGCGGAGACACCCAGGAGGTGGAAGGGCAAGAACCAAACGTGTCCAGGTACACCGATTCATCCTCAGAAGGGTTAAGGGCAGTCCAGTTCCCCCTCTCCCTAAGGATCTCAAGGATGTCTGGAAAAGAGACATCCTCAGAGGGGGATCTTGGGGACCCTTCCGAATCCTCCAAGTCGGTGTCAGACGTGACTGACTCGGGGGAGTCAACATGTTTCCTCTTACATTTCCTCTTCCTAGGGGGCTCCTCTGAATGATCAGGGGAGGCCTCAGAAGAGGAAGATGCACCCAATGGGGTAACCTGGAGCATCTGTTCTCCATGCTTCGGGTCAGGAGGGTGGACAGAGACTGATGCAGGCACCATGGGGGGAGGAGCCGAAGGGGCTGATCATGGAGCCGACACAGGAGTCAGCACGGTTCTCATGACCTCGAAGGCACCCCTGTCAGGCAGAGAAGAGGGTCCATGCTCCGAAGAGATGTGAACCCCTCCCAGCACCGAGAGGGATGGCTCTGAGGCTGATGCCGGGGCCAAGCTCACCTGCGCTGAGGCCCTGAGAGGGAGAATGGGGTCGGACAAGGGTCCGATGCCACTCGCCCCCTCGGAGCTGACAAGGGAGTCTCAGCGCCCGGATCCCTTCAAGGATGGAACCAATGAAGAGATCAGAGCTGACGAGGGAGCCAAATGGTGTGGTATCAGCTCTGGCATTCCGACGATTCGAGCCCCAATGAGCTCTGGCTCCGAACACAGTGGAAGAGTCTGAGGAGGAACATTCGAAGACACAGGGATAGCCACAGTCTATTGAGAAGGGCTAGTCAAGATTTTGGCCAGTGCCTGCGACTTTAGGAGCCTACTGACCATCCTCTCCAGGTCATGATCGGATAGCCTGGAAGACCAAGAGGAGTGGGGCCTATGGCTCTGCTTTGACTGGAGCAATGGAGATCCCAGTGCCGAACGAATGGACTCCAAAGAGGGGGACCTAGAACGTTTTCGGCTCAGAGAAGGCTCCGACACCAAGGTCGGAGCCGACTGAGGTCTCGAAGTGTCGGTTCCAGCCGGAACCGACGATGAGGCAGGAGCTCCACTCGGCAACGGCTCCAAACAGGGAGCCGATGGTTTGGCGGGCTTTAAGGATTTACCCGACGGAGGCTTAGCCGGGGATCCTTCTGGCTTAAGTAAGCCCCTCAAAATGATCTTATTCCTACGCTCCTGCAGGACTCTCGGACTGAAGGCGTGGCAGACCAAACAAGAGTCCTGCAGGTGTAGGGGGCCGAAACAATAAACACAAGAAGTGTGACCGTCTGTCAGAGACATCTTCTGACAGCACGAGTCACACTTCCTGAAACCTGAGACTGAGAGATACTGAAAAAAAAAAAAAAAAAAAAAAGTATACCAAAGGAAACAGGTAACTAGTGCTTAAGACAAGGCACACACACACAAGCAATAGGTAAAACTAACAGTACTAAATAATAGCTATACAATAATCACTATAATAACAATAATAATAACAATAATAATACTATAAAAGTAGCCAATAAGGCCCAACACTATCCCAAAGAGCTGGGGGGGGGGGGACTCTATAACAACAATAAAAAGGGAGTTTCTAAGTGGGATCTCAAGGGGTACACAATAAAATTAAACTAAGAGGGAGAATAGCAAAAATCTACAGAATATTTATAGTAAATATTACAAGAAAGATTTATACGACCTGGAGCCGTTAAAATCGCAACCTAGTAGCTGAAGTGGCAAACGAGATCTGGGTATCCGTCGCCTAGCATTGTGGGATATGGGGAAGCCTCGAGCCGGTAAATAGCTCTCAAGCTTTAGTAGAAGGCCAAGTTGTAGCCGAGGATCGGCACTGAACCCATCCAGCAAGAATGAAGGCGAGATAGACAACTTAACATCATAACTTCTTTATGTGATGTTGCCAATCTTGCCTTTTTTGTCAATTGTGGGACCATGTCCCAAGCAACTGAACTCTTGGGTGACTCATGGGAGAATATTCCTCAGAACCACAGAATGAAAGGAGGCTCTACTCCTAGAGAACAGACCCCCTTTGCAATGAGTAATAAAAGTATGAGGTTTTGCTCAAGTAGCTGCAGGACAGATATTATCCAGTGGTAGTCTAGCCTAAAAAGCTGAAGACGTGGCCACATATCTAATGGAATGAGCTTTAACAACATTTAGGAGCGATCTCTTTTTAGAACTATAAATGTGGGATATGTATAATGATAGCCATCTAGATAATATGACTTTTGTAACCAGTTGACCTTTCCTTGTGTCAGAATATGAGACAAAATGCTGATCTGATTTTCTGAATTCCAAAGTTCTGTATAAATAGAAATGTCATTGTCTGTGAAAATCTAGGAGATGCAAGGAATATTCCCCTTTATTTTGGAAGTTGTGAAAGAAAACCGGAAGGTCTATAGACTGGTTAAGGGCTTTCCCATCATAGTCTTGGGTAGAAAGGATGGATTAGTGCATAGCAACACCCTGTCTTTGTGAAAGATTAGATATGGAGATTTTTGTGGACAAGGCCTGCAACTCAGATACTCTTCTGGCTGAAGAAATATCCACCAAGAACAGAGTTTTCCAGGAGAGATATTTCAAGTCACATGTGGCTGAAGGCTCAAAAGGAGGAAATATAATATTAGATAAAATGAAATTGAGATAAAAAGGGGGCGTTGGATGTTTATATGGAGGTGTTAACTTAACAGTGCATTTCAAAAAAGCTCTGTAGAATCTGTGTGACATGATAGGATGGTCATTTCTCCTATATGAAAATTAGAAATTGCAGCTAGTTGAACTTTAACTGAAGCTCCCGCTGCTCCATGTAAAACAGAATGAACTGGTGCTGTAAAGGGGTCTATTGTCAACATTAGGGTGTCTGGATTGGGGTGAACCATTCTCGACGGGTGTGTCAGAGTCAGAAAGTCTGGAACTGGATCCAGAATTGAGGGTTTGTCTCGAAGATGAGAATGAAGAAATTGGAACCAGATTTGACAAGGCCAGTAGGGAGTAATTAGGATAATGGCGGTCTCCAAAAAACTTGCTTTCTGTAGAAACTTTGGAATTAGAAGACTTGGGGGGAAAGCATAAAGATGTCCCAGGGGCCAATTGTGAACAAGTGCATCTCTTGGTGACTCCCCTGTAGGAGGGATCAGGGCAAAGTAGTTGCTGCATTTGGTATTTATGGATGATGCAAAAAGGACATAGCAAGCATGGCCCCATTTGCGGATGATCACTTCCATAACTTTCTGATTGAGGGACCACTCATGCAGCCATAGAATGGCTCTGCTCAGATTGTCCACAATGACGCTGGATATCCCCAGGATGTATGTTGCTATTAGAAAGCGGTTGGAGGCTATTGTCCAATGCCAGACCCTGAGAGCTTCTCGACAAAGTGGGTACAATCTGGTTCTCCCCTGTTTGTTTATACACCATACTATGGACATATTGTCCATCTGGATTGCTATTCCCAGAGGAAGAGTGTCCTGGAATCAACACTAAAAACACCCCTCTCATCTCTAGGACATGTATATACAAGTGAGCCTTATGATCTTACCAGATGCCTTGAACTGTCTTCCCAAGAAAATTCCCCACCCCATCTAGGAAGCGTCCATGTTCACCATGGCCAGAGGTTGAGGAGGAGTGAAAGGACAGCCTCAACGTACTGAAGGTGAGTGAATCCACCACTGGAGATCTTTTTTTACAGGCAATGATTATCATAACCTTGTGAGACACTGGCAGTTCCAAGACTGACCACTGAGCAAATAGCATCCACTGGAGAACCCTCATTTGGAGACGAGCTAAGGGAATTAGTACGATGGATGCAGCCATTTTCCCTAGGACATGGAGAACTAGTTTTGGGGTAGCTTTTGATTTCATTATTACAATTTTGACAAAATGATGGAGGTTGTCTACCCTATCTTGTGGAAGTCTTGTTATCTGAGTAATAGTGTTTATCTCAACTCCTGTAGGTTTATAGGTAAGTACTAGGCTATCTGCCCGAGGGCATCTGTAAGCCTAGCCAGAATGTGTTGGCTTTTGCCGCCCCCTTAGATTAGTTCACTGTGCCTCTGTCCAGCAGAACCACTGCAGTGATCCCCGGGTACATTTTCTGTTTTCCATCCACTCGTCAAGGTTTCTCTTGAAGAGTGTTAGTGAGGGGCTCTGCCTAATGTACATTGGAATCCTGTTCCAAAGCATGGGGAGTCTCTGGGGCATAAATCTATCCCTTCAGCAAGTCATATTTATCGTTGTGGTGAGGTTTAGATCCTTAGAGCGTGTGGCTCTCTGGGATTTTTTTTTTTTTTTTAGGTGGAGCATGTTCATCAATTCTGGGTTGGACAGGCCCTTGTATGTCAGGCAGAGATCACCTTTGAGTAAGTGGTATGCAACCGAGTACAGCTGGAGTTTCTTCAGTCGGGCTGCATAGTGCATCTTTTTGAGGCCAGTAATCCTCTTGATGAGGTACTTCTGTTGTATTTCCAGCTGTTGCAGGTGTCTTGTAAGGTACATTCAAAATGGGGCATTGCACTCTATGATGGCTCTGATGAGTGATGAATAGAGGGGCACAGTAGCCTCTTTTGTTCTAGATGCAAACCCTTTTGTGATTAGGTGGGCCACACAGAGGGATTTTCTAACCACCTTGGCAATATGATTATCAAAGGAGAGATTACTATCTACTTGGGTCCCCAGATTCCTTATTACATTTTCTGTATTTAGGGGACTACCACATATGTGGCAGTTTGTGGGTACTTTCTTTTTTCCAAAGGGGATGACTATGCACTTTTTGGCATTTAGCTTGAGGCCATGATTTTGACACCAGGTATCCGTCTCAGTGAGACCCTTCTGAAAGATGTCTGTATCAGCCGGAAAGTCAATTATGGCCCCCAGTTTGCAGTCGTCTGCGAACTTGGTCAGCCATAGTCCTCCTGTGTTTGCCTTACCTCTGAAAAGTTTATACCGAACAGGAGGGGTCCCAGGACTGAACCCTGGGGGAACGCCACTTGTAACCGGTTTATAGTCATTCCTAGAGCCTGCAACTTTCACTGTGTGGGTTCTATCCATGAGCCAATTGACAACCCATCTCATGACATAGGGGTTTATGTTCAGGCTGGTGAGCTTGCCTATAATACTAGAATGGGGAATGGTGTCAAAAGCCATGTGGACCTCCTTTCCCTCATCTAAAGCCTTGGTAACTGTCTCAAAGAAGTCCATCAGGTTTAGGAGGCATGATCTGCCCTTAACAAAGCCAAACCAGGTAGGGTCCAATGTTTGGAGGTTCCCAATGTTTCTGTTAATGAGTTCCATGATGACGCACTCCATAGCCTTGCAGACCGGTCTAGTCAGGCTTATAGGGCAATAGTTCCTGGGGTCTGTTGTGGCCCCACCTATGTGGAGTGGGCTAACTGTTGCTGTGCGGAACTCTATGGGTACATAGCCTGTAGAGAGGCTGAGTTTGAACAGTGTGTTTAGGTGAGGGGTTAGTTCATTTTGGAGTTCGTGTAAGACACAGCCTGGGACACCGTCCGGTCCCATTGAAGCTGTGTTTTTTGCTTTGGCTAGGGCTGTTTTAACCTGTGTGTCAGTGAATGCCGGGGCTCTACATTCTTCTGGTATGGCTATGGGCCCTTTAGGGGGTGAGAGGGGGGTGAAGTTTGCACTAAACCTGTCTGCCAGAATGTTGGCAATATTAGTTGGTTCAGTGTATTTTGTGCCATTCTGCACTAACTCAGAGCAGATCTGAGAGTTTCCACTTAGGTTCTCGACATAGCTAAAGAACACTTTGTGCTTATCTTTGGAGTCCTTGGCTATTTTTCTTTCAAAGCTAACCTTGGATGATTTTATGAGGGATCGTAGTTTCTTGCTGATACTGATCAGGGATGTCTTTCCTTCTTGGGATTTTACTCTTTTCTGTACTAGTTTCTTCCTTCTATTGTATAGCTTGCTTATGGCAGGGGTCCACCAGACTGGTTTCCTTTTCTTGGAGGAGTGAGTCTTGGTTTTGCTTGGGATAGCACGATCCATGCATTCTTGCAGGTGCTCATAGAGTGCCTTTGTATGGGATTCAGCAGCTTGAGCAGCATTGTCATTTAGCATGGGGGCTGTGAACCTTTCCACCTCGGTCTTAAGTAATGTGAAGTTTGCTTTTGAAAAGTTTTTCACGATGGTTTCCTTGACTGGGGGTGGGGGCAGAATGTGGATATCCAGAGTGATTAGTCTATGATCTGATCTAACCAGCGAGGGGTTGACCTCTGGTGTAGAACACTGGTCACCCATGTTGGTGATGACCAGGTCCAATATGTTATCACCTCTGGTGGGGATGTTGATAGGTGTTTGAGTTTATACATTCTAGGAAGTGTTGGGCAAGGGAGTTAGTACTTGAGTAGTTCTCACAGTTAATGTTTGGGTAATTGAAATCACCCAATATCAGGGCATTTGGTAGGGCCTTCATATTTTCCAGTGTCTCCAGAAATGCGGAATGGGGGTCCTGGGTCATGGTGGGTGATCTGTAGCAAGCTACAATTTGAACTGCAGTTTTGCCCATTGTTAGTTGCACATGGATGATCTCTGAGGCATTGTGCTGTGCCACTAACCTGGAAGTGTGGGTATCCTTGATCAATATGGATACACCCCCGCCTTTTGTGTTTCGGTCTGGGTTCAGTGGCCGAAAAGTATGGTATGAGTTATAGCCTGGTAATGCTGGGGTGCACTCTAGAGCCTTAAACCAGGTTTCTGTTACTGCACAGATATCGATGTTCTCCATATTCTCATAGTCAGTCATTCTATGAACAGTAAAGTTTGAGATGGCTGTAGCGCAGACTTTTCATAACTGATGGTAATGCCTAGAGAGGAGTAGAGTTGAAGGACATAATTACTTGACTGGAGTAAATGATGTCTGGTCGGGTTGGTTATGAGCCAGTCATCCAGGTATGGAAACATGGGGAATTCTTTGTGTCTAGGTGAGCCGCTACTTCTGCCATACATTTGGTGAACACTCCGGGGGCTGTAGTGAGACCAAACAGAAGAGCTCGAAACTGGAAATGACTAGATCCTAGCTGGAAGTTCAAGACCCTCCTGGACTGCCTATTCATTTGAATATGGTAGTACATGTCCTGAAGGTCCACAGAGCACATCCAATTGTCTTTTTCCAGAAATGGAAGATTCAACTGCAGTGTTACCATCTGGAACTTGGTCGGTCTTACTTACTGATTTGTTCAGATTGCTGAGATCCAATATGTGTCTCCAGTCCCCTGTCCTCTATAGAACTAAAAAGAATTTTGAGTAGGTTCTGGATCCTTTGTGGTCTGCAGGGACTTCTTGGATGACTCTTTTTGTTAGCAACTTTCAGATTTCTATAGTTGTTTGTTACTTTTGACTGGGCGGAACATCTGGAACCACTTTGTTTTGGGGATAGGAAGGAAGAAGGGAATGATGGAATGATGTATCCTCTGGATACTATGTCCTGCAAGCAATTATCATTTTTTTATCTGTATCCAGGTTTCTTGGTGCAAGAGCAATTACCTCCCCCCGACTGTCTCCAGAGGTAAGCAATTGGTCACTCCTTCAGGAGCACTGGAAAGGTCTCCCAAAGAAAGATTCTCTGGAGCCTTGGTTTTGCGGGCCTCCTCTGCCATGAGGGTGGCGTATTCTGTTATTGTTCCCCCCTCTGCCTCTGGGGAACTTTCACCTTGCGTGTCTTGGTAAGACCTCTGAGATTTCATGAACCACATTTTCCCACTACTAGGGTCTAGTGAGAGTGGAAAAACTCACTCCAACAGCAGAGAAGGTCTTTCCCTTTTGTTCACACTTGGTGAGTGTTTCCTTCAATTTTGGCCCAAAATGAGAGGAGCCGTCAAAAGGGCCATTAATAAAGGAAGACTTGAAGAGCTCAACTAAATCGCAAAGATACATCCAGGCCTGCCTCCTAAGAGAAATACCCGAGCCTGCTGCCCTACTGGTTCAGCTCCTGCATAAGAAATGAGTCTCATGGATGGGTTAAAAACTGAATTGAAAGTAGCAAGATGAGCATTGACTTTCTCTGCCACTGAATCAGTTGCAGCTCCTTGGTGGGAGTCTGACAATTCTTTAATCAGATCCCTCTGGATTACCCTAGTAAAGTGAGTGAGATAATTCATAGACAACAAAGCAAATGTCACTGATGAGAAGACGCACGTCCCATACCTATCCATAGTCCTAGAGTCCTTGTTAGGAGGATGGATAGAGGTACTCATCTCAGCGAGTTCCTTTCAAGTGGTCACCACCAAGACCATAACATCAACCCCTGCACTCTTTGTTAGAAAACTTTTTTCTTTTGAGGCAATGATGTATTTATTTGGCCTCCTAGGTGTAGGTTCTATGCTGTCTGGGGTCTCCTAAGTCTTTTGCGAGATTAACTGGACAAGCTCGTCAAAAGGAGCAAAATGAGGTGTAATCAAGAAGTTGATGGGTGAGACACAAAGGCCTTCAGAAAGACCGACTCCTCAGCTGAAGGGGTGGAAGGCTGCCAATCACCTCTCTGTTTTAATATTTCTAGGATGTCTCCAAAACAGACATCTTCAGAAGGTGATCGTGAGGACCCTTCTGCTTCATTGATGTTGGTGTTAGATGTGATATACTCTTCCAGTGAGTCAAGATGCTTCCTGTTGCATGTCCTCTTCTGTGGGACTTCTTCATTGGGGTACTCTAAAGAGATTTTTGGAAGAGGGGGCAGTACCCTGAGGTACATCCTGAGGCCTAACATCTCTGCGGACCAGTGGATAGGGTCTGTGAGAAGACAAAGGCAGCCCATCTGAAGAGGGATGAAAAACCGAAACAGATTGTCTCCCAGACTGCGAAGGAGTCAAAGCCCTCTTCATTGCCTTGAAAGCAGTCACTCCCCACTCTGAAGAACTCCCAAGATCTGACAGACATGTTGTCAGAGCTGAAGGAATCTCCAGAGCAGAAGAGAGAAGCTCCAAAACAGAGGGAGTATCTGAACTCACCAAAGCCAAGGCCTCCAGAGGCATAGTTGGATATGAATAGATACAAAAAGTCTCTGCAGACCCGACAGGGGAGTATCATATCCCAGACATCTCCTGCTTTGAAGGCATGGAGACACTCAGGGCAGATATCGGATCCAAGGAAGGAATTTATCCTGGACCCAACACCAACACAACATGGATATCGGAATCGTCCAGCTCCGAAGCAGGGGGATGGATAGGAGGAGGAACTGTAACATAAGAGGGGCTTTAAGACTGACCCAATTCCTTTGGGCTTGGATACAATAGAAGTTTGGCCAAAGCAGGCATCTTTAAAAGTCTCTCTATGACCCTAACCATGACTTCATCAGATAAACTCCTGGTAGACCTAGCGGACAGGATAGGTGACCTTCATGTAGCTAGTAGTGGAGAAGGGATTTGAGAAGAAATCTTCTCAATAGAAGGAGATAAACTGCTATGTCTACGTTCAGAGGAAGTAGTCAGCACCAATCAAATTTCCCACTCCATGGGAGTTCTGGAACCGGGAGATGTCTGCTCTGATAAAACCTTCAGATCCATTAATCTTGATGCCTTCTGCCACTGCTCCTACAAGGATCTGAGCTCCAATGAAGGGTTTTCCTTGGTTTTTCTGAAGATTCAAAAGATATAGCCTCAGAAACAGGCCTTTCAAAATGAGTTCATTTTAACATTTCAATAATGCCCGATGGTTGAAGTTGTGGCAAATGGAACAAGACTCTTGCAGATGAAGAGTCCCCAAACAATGCACACACACAAAGTGTGGGAATTACTAAGGGGCATTGTCTTACTACATTTTTCACACTTCCTGAAGCACACTTTCACTTTAGCTACAATCATACATTAGGCATGTACACAAATTACTGCATTTGGTGTGGTAAGAATGATGGGTGAGGAGGTATGCTATGTATATGCATGCTTTGGTATGTTAAGAATGACAAGTGTGGAGGTATGCTAACTATATGCATGCTTTGGAGTGGTAAGAATGATGAGTGAGGAGGTATGCTATGTATATGCATGCTTTGGTGTGGTAAGAATGATGAGTGAGGAGGTATGCTATGTATATGCATGCTTTGGTGTAGTAAGAATGACGAGTGAGGAGGTATGCTATGTATATGCATGCTTTGGTGTAGTAAGAATGACGAGTGAGGAGGTATGCTATGTATATGCATGCTTTGGTGTGGAAAAAATTATGAGTGAGGAGATCTGCTATACATATGCATGCTTTGGTGTGGTAAGAATGATGACTGAGGAGGTATGCTATGTATATGCAAGCTTTGGTGTGGTATGAATGATGAGTGAGGAGGTATTCTATGTATATGCATGCTTTGGAGTTGTAAGAATGACGAGTGCGGAGGTATGCTATGTATATGCATGCTTTGGAGTGGTAAGAATGAGGAGAGAGGAGGAATGCAATGTATATGCAGGCTTTGGTGTAGTAAGAATGATGAGTGAGGAGGTATGCTAACTATATGCATGTTTTGGAGTGGTAAGAATGATGACTGAGGAGGTATGCTATGTATATGCATGCTTTGGAGTGGTAAGAATGACGTGCGAGGAGATATGTCATGTATATGCATGCTTTGTTGTGGTGAGAATGATGAGCGAGGAGGTATGTTATGTGTATGCATGCTTTGGAGTGGTAAGAATGATGAGTGAGGAGGTATGCTATTTATATGCATGCTTTGGTGTGGTAAGAATGATGAGTGAGGAGGTATGCTATGTACATGCATGCTTGGTGTGGTAAGAATGACGAGTGAGGAGGTATGCTATGTACATGCATGCTTGGTGTGGTATGAATGAGGAGGTATGCTATGTATATGCATGCTTTGGTGTGGTAAGAATGATGAGTGAGGAGGTATGCTATGTATATGCATGCTTTGGTGTGGTAAGAATGACGAGTGAGGAGGTATGCTATGTATATGCATGCTTTGGTGTGGTAAGAATGATGAGTGAGGAGATATGCTATGTATATGCATGCTTTGGTGTGGTAAGAATGATGAGTGAGGAGGTATGCTATGTATATGCATGCTTTGGTGTGGTAAGAATGATGAGTGAGGAGGTATGCTATGTATATGCATGCTTTGGTGTGGTATGAATGACGAGTGAGGAGGTATGCTATGTATATGCATGCTTTGGTGTGGTATGAATGATGAGTGAGGAGGTATGCTATGTATATGCATGCTTTGGTGTGGTAAGAATAACGAGTGAGGAGGTATGCTATGTATATGCATGCTTTGGTGTGGTAAAAATGACAAGTGAGGAGGTATGCTATGTATATGCATACTTTGGTGTGGTAAGAATGACGAGTGAGGAGGTATGCTATGTATATGCATGCTTTGGTGGGTTAACAATGATGAGTGAGGAGGTATGCTATGTATATGCATGCTTTGGTGTGGTATGAATAACAAGTGAGGAGGTATGCTATGTATATGCATGCTTTGGAGTGGTAAGAATGATGTATATGTATGCTTTGGAGTGGTAAAAATGACGAAAGAGGAGGTATGCTATGTATATGCATGCTTTGGTGTGGTGAGAATGATGAGTGAAGAGGTATGTATGTATTAGCATGCTTTGGAGTATTAAGTATGACGAGTGAGGAGGTATGCTATGTACGTGCATGCTTTGGAGTGGTAAGAATGACGAGTGAGGAGGTACGCTATGTATATGCATGCTTTGGTGTCATAAGAATGACGAGTCAGGAGATGTGCTATGTATATGCATGCTTTGGAGTGGTAGGAATGACGAGTGAGGAGGTATGCTATGTATATGGATGTTTGTGGTGGTAAGAATGACAAGTGCGTATGTATGCTATCTATACGCATTCTTTAGTGTGGTAAGAATGACAAGTGAAGAAATATGCTATGTATATTCATGCTTTGGTGTAGTAAAAATGACGAGTGAGGAGGTATGCTATGTATATGCATGCTTTGGTGTGGTAAGAATGACAAGTGAGGAGGTATGCTATGTATATGCATGCTTTGGTGTGGTGAGAATGACGAGTGAGGAGGTATGCTATGTATATTCTTGCTTTGGAGTGGTATGAATGACGAGTGAGGAGGTATGCTATGTATATTCTTGCTTTGGAGTGGTATGAATGATGAGTGCAGAGGTATGCTATGTATGTGCATGCTTTGGTGTGGTAAGAATGACGAGTGAGGAGGTACGCCATGTATATGCATTCTTTGTAGTGGTATGAATGACGAGTGAGGAGGTATGCTATTTATATGGATGATTTGGGGTGGTAAGAATGACGAGTGCGGAGGTACCCTATGTACATGCATGCTTTGGTGTAGTAAGAATGACGAGTGAAGAGGTATGCTATGTATATGCATGATTTGGAGTGGTAAGAATGATGAGTGAGGAGGTATGCTATCTATATGCATGCTTTGGAGTGGTAAGAATGACGGGTGAGGAGGTATGCTATGTATATGCATGCTTTGTCCTGGTATGAATGACGAGTGAGGAGGTATGCTATGTATATGCATGCTTTGGTGTAGTAAGAATGACGAGTGAAGAGGTATGCTATGTATATGCATGCTTTGGAGTGGTATGAATGACGAGTGAGGAGGTATGCTATGTATATGCATGCTTTGGAGTGGTATGAATGACGAGTGAGGAGGTATGCTATGTATATGCATGCTTTGGAGTGATATGAATGATGAGTGAGGAGGTATGCTATGTATATGCATGCTTTGGTGTAGTAAGAATGACGAGTGAAGAGGTATGCTATGTATATGCATGCTTTGGTGTGGTAAAAATGATGAGTGAGGAGATATGCTATGTATGTGCATGCTTTGCTGTGGTAAGAATGATGAGTGAGGAGGTATGCTATCTATATGCATGCTTTGGTGTGGTGAGAATGACGAGTGAGGGGGTATGCTATGTATATCCATGCTTTGCTGTGGTGAGAATGACGGTTGAGGAGGTGTGCTATGTATATGCATTCTTTGGAGTGGTAAGAATGACGAGTGAAGAAGTATGCTAACTATATGCATGTTTTGGAGTGGTATGAATGACGAGAGAGGAGGTATGCTATGTATATGCATGCTTTGTTGTAGTAAGAATGACGAGTGAAGAGGTATGCTATGTATATGCATGCTTTGGTGTGGTGAGAATGACGAGTGAGGAGATATGCTAGGTATATGCATGCTTTGGTGTGGTAAGAATGATGAGTGAAGAGGTATGCTAACTATATGCATATTTTGGAGTGGTATGAATGACGAGAGAGGAGGTATGCTATGTATATGCATGCTTTGGTGTAGTAAGAATGGCGAGTGAAGAGGTATGCTAACTATATGCATATTTTGGAGTGGTATGAATGACGAGAGAGGAGGTATGCTATGTATATGCATGCTTTGGTGTAGTAAGAATGATGAGTGAAGAGATATGCTATGTATATGCATGCTTTGGTGTGGTGAGAGTGACGAGTGAGGAGGTATGCTATGTATATGCATGCTTTGGAGTGGTAAGAATAACGGGTGAGGAGATATTCTATGTAAATGCATGTTTTGGTGTGGTAAGAATGATGAGTGAGGAGGTATGCTATGGATATTCATGCTTTGGTGTGGTAAGAATAACGAGTGAGGAGGTATGCTATGTATATGCATGACAGCAGTTACTTGAAATACATGACTGTGGCAACTTCAACCTCTTTTTTCATTCCACTTTAACACCAGAGTGGTGCACAGGCAGTGATTTTTTTTTTTGGGTGGGAGGGAGGTAGAGTATGCAGGCAGTATTCCCAGCCAGGGTTTGAATACCCTCACAACAACTGTCTTGTTAGTTTATTGGGAGCTACTATTTTATCAGCTGTGAATATTATGCCTTACACAGCTCATGTTTTCCTTGAATGAAAAACAAAAAATAAGACTGAAATTCTTTTCCTACTTATGATTTTTGATCAGGCCATCATTGAGTTAAAAGGTTGGGAAAATGCTCTAAAATAAATTCCAGAGCATCTTCAACCTTATAGCTTATGAGGGCCCTGTCTAACTGAGTTACTTCCTAATCAGTTATTACTGCGTTGTCTTGGTCAGGAAAGGTGTTTTAAAAGGATGCAAGAAAAGCCAGAGTTGAACAGCAACACTGATTGGCTTTCTTAAATAATAATTTCAGTTCAAGCCATCATTGGATGAAAAGGTTGTGTAAGAAAATTAAAATGTACTTCACAGCATGTAGAACGTCAGGGCTTCTTGAAAAAAGATGAAGACTAAGGCAAAATATTACACAAGGAAAAAAATGTGTATGGTGTGGGGAGCCCATGATGTGGGGAAATAAAGGGATCACTGGAGGCTGTGTATGTGTGCATGTGTCTGTGTGTGTGTATGACAGTGTGGGTGGGAGGGGGGATGAAATCCTAGGCATTGCCTAGGGCACCATTTCACCTAAGTCCATCCCTGTACATAAAGTTGTTGCCATGCATCACTGTTGTAACTAAATGCCAGAAACTGAGACTGTCCCTCTGTGAGATGGGCCAACATAATGTGTTACACAGATCTGTCATTATGTCAGAGCATTATAGCTACATTTCAGTCTGTGCATACTATTCCTAAAACTCTACAGCATGAATTAAAATACTGCTTAGGAGGAGTGTCAGTGGTAGGGTGATACTTAGACTGGAAGTATCCAGAAGGCCCCCATATTGACATTTGCTGTTGGGCCCCAAAGGCTAACACCAGACCTGTTTGTTAGGAATTAGCCCGACCATTTCAGTACATGTTTTTTGTGTTATTTTTTAAAGTAATATAGTGGCTTGAATGGATTTATTTTGGACTTGCTCATGTTTGGTGTTTTTTTTTTTTTTTTTTTTTTTTTGTTATGAGGAGTGTGGTAGTGGGATGTGAATTAGTGTTTTACTATACATGATGTTGTTTAATTAGTAATTTGTGGTATTGTTTTGACTGTGGCCTCCATTAATTTCTGTGTTTGAGATTTCTCTCTTTTCTGATTTGGTGTAATCATGGAATTGTCATAGTTAAGCTTAGGGTTTTTTTTCTGGGAGGGGGTAGAATCATCTCCCACGTGGGTTGTCTTATTTTGGAAGTTCTGCGTGTGTTCAGTGTTTTAATTTGCAGCAATAGTTGTGGTAGGTGTGTTTGTTGTTTAAACATTAAGTTTTTTGCATATCTGATACATGTATATGTGTGTGTGTGTGTGTGTGTGTATGTGTATATATATATATATATATATATATATATATATATATATATATATATATACATACATACATACATACATACACATAGAATGCTCAAAATATAGAATTTTTTTGTAGTACTAACAGTGTAAAATACATAAATGCATGAATGCACATTTGTTAAGGATTTAATAATGGCAACTGAAAAGCTTTACATACTGTAGATTTGTAGAGATATGCAGAAAATTGAATGTGTAAGTGTTCATTGGTTAGGGTTAGAGGAAGGTTTAGGTAAGAGGATGAGTTTAGTGTTGGGGTAGTTTTTTGCAGTGTGTGTTCCATGTCCTTTTGTCTTGTATAGTTATACTGTTAGGGAAACTGATTTTAGTAATGTAATGTTATGTGTACTGTTAGGACTAGGGCCAGCCATACTGTTAGGGTTAGATGTAGGTTTAGGCACATGAGTAATGTGATACAGTGTGGTGCCAACTGATAGTGTGCCTCTCGCCCACCACAATCATGTGTTCAACAATAATGATGATTGTTAGGTTGTGAATGGCTGTTGTGGGAAGTGGGTCATAGGTTCACAGGTGTATACTTGGCCACAACCACTAGGGCCTTATGATCCTAGCCTTGCAACCTAAATGTAAGTCACAAATTTGATTTATACTGGCAGTAATTTACTGACTGCCTCTCTCCATCAGAAACCTAGAAGTCAGACCAAGGGTGAATTTGCAAATACCCATCCATTGGTCCAATTTGCATTTAAATTTGGTTAGGGAAGAGCTTCACTTCTCAAGAGTGGTGAGCCTCTTTCAGATAATGGGAATTGTATGAGAAGCATATCTGTTGCTCCAACATGTCATACTTAGATCACTAAGTTCATAGGTTCATATGTGTATACTAGGCTAATGATCACAATGGCCTTTATAAACTTAGCCATGTAATGCAACCCAATTGTGTACCTATGTATCATGAGCATTTATTTGGAGAGTGTATGTTATGAAGTTTCTAGAGGTTATAAGTGGGAGGGGTATATCAGTTTGGGCATTACATCTACCTATCAGGAACATGGAGGTCTGACGAAGGGTGAATTTTCAATTTCCCATGCATTAGTCAAGGTTACACTTAAATAGAGTTAGAGATGGACTCTGCTTTACATGGATGGTGCATCTGTTTCAGAGCATGGGGAACCTCTGAATATATATATATATATATATATATATATATATATATATATATATATATATATATAATATATATATATATATATATAATTTATATATATATATATATATATATATATATATATATATATATATATATATATATATATATATATATATATATAATTTATATATATATATATATATATATATATATATATATATATATATATATATATATATATATATAAATCTGTCTTGGAAACTTGTCTTATTTACTTCACAAGCAAAATTTAAATCCTTGAATCTAGTGTTTCTGAAACTATTCATCTTGGGAATGTGCAAAAGGTCCATCAGAGCTAGATCTGAGCATGCCTTATATGCCTGGCATAGATTGCCTGTCAGTACACTGTAGTAGACAGATTATAGAGACAGGTTCTTACGGCAAATCCATATAGGACAGTGTTTTTATACCCTGGATTCTCCTGTGTGGTCCAACTGTTGCGTATGTCTGGTCAGATATACCAAGGGGTTAGGGCACTTTAAACTCAATGATGGGTCAGACAAAGGCCAAATAAAATGGCACTATGACTTCTTTGGACATGGATGTCACCCCCTTACTTATAAGATGAGTGACATAAAATGATTTTCTTACTATATTGGCCACATGTTGATCAAATGACAGATATGTTCCCAGATCACTGACTACTGGGTCAGCTGTTAGTGGTGCCCTATTGATTGAGTTATTTTCCCAAAAGGCACTTTAATACATTTCATTGAATTGAGATTTAATCCATGACATTGACAACTGTCATTTGTCTGTGTTAAACCCTCTTGTAAGATGTTTGTGTCATGGAGGTAATGTATGATGGCTCCCAATTTGCATTCATCTACAAACTTGGTCAAAGGCCCTTTACATTAGTGATTATCTCTAAGAAGTCAGTGCCAAATAGGTGTGGTCCCAGCATGGAGTCCTGAGGTACCCCACTGCTGAATGGTCTCTTAGTGAAGTTAGTATCACTAAATGTGACTTCTCAGATCCTGTGTGTGAGCCAGCTGGCAATTCAGTGAGTTATATAGAGGTTTATACCCAGTAAAGTGAGTTTGTCAATTACCCCTGAGTGGATATGGAATCACCTTATCCATGTCCAGGTAGGTGGCATGCACCATTGTCCCCTTATCCACTGATTTGGTGACCTTCTCAAAAATGTCCACCAACTTTAGTAGGCATGATTTTCCATGACAAAGAGAAACTGGGTTGGGTCCAGTGTCTGAAGGTTGCCTATGTCTTTGTTGATTATTTCCATGATAATTTCTTCTGTGGCTTTGGATATTACACTAAACAGACTAATAGGTCAGTAATGCAATGAGTTGGGGTATAAACACAAGGCTTGCTGACCTTTTAGTATTCTTAAGTGTGCCTGTACAGTATGCAGATTCACTCACATCCTTTCACATTGTATAGGTGTTCAAATAGCTGCACAATGCTAGTCCAAAGAAATGGAAAGGATTTGAAAACTAGGTACCAAGTTGCTTCAATATTTGAGGTGGTTTTGTACCCCCATTTAGCAAGCTGTAAGAAGCAGTGGTGTGTTTTGAAGGATACCTAAAGGGGGACCATCTTTTGATTCTTTAATTAGAAGTAGACTCCAAAATCTACCCATTAGGCTAGACATAATAGGTAGGTGTTTACAGAATTATCCTTTCTGGCAGGTGGTGGTAGTGTTAATGGTTCAATTATGAAAAGTTATATTAAATTGGCAGAGGCTAAAGATGGTAGCACATGTAAGAACTTAAGATTTGTTGTGCGTAATCTGAGGTCTCTACGATAGGAGAGTGACTCATTTGTGAAAACTACTCACAAGTGTTGATCACAAATGAGCAAAACCCTTAGAATACAAACTGTATTTAGTAGTGCAAATTCAGAAGAACACAGTGTTTTTTGCTGTGGGGCAGCCTCTAATGAACTTTCAGATGTGATGTTCTTCACTGGTAAATCACCTTTCTTGGGGAAAAGAAAACAGCCTATCACACATGAAAGAATGCACAAATGGGTGTCAAGCTGTGACACACCTGCACTGGCCCAGTAATCAAGGAGCCTCAATCCTCACCACTAGCACCAGTGAGGGACGTGCTCATTGGGAGGATGACAGGTATACACACAGTAAAGTATAATTTCCCTTAAGAGCACACAGAGATCACAGTCAGTCTGGGACTGGTTTCTCTCTCTTTATACAGATCCCCAATAAGTCTCCCCACTGGCACAGATGTAGGGTTGAGATCTCAGCTGAGTGGTCAAGCCAAAATCTCCAGCACTTTTTCTGTCCAACCAGTGCTTTGTGGCCCTGCCCAAGTAGCTTGACACACACACACACACACACACACACACACACACACACACACACACACACACACACACACACACACACACACACACACACACACTTTGAGGTTTGATTTATATACAAACACACAGACACTCCTGGGGAAGGCCGGCATAGGTTCACTTGCTATGCCCTCTTCCGCTCAGGCTATAAGGTAATAATCACTGCCACCAACCAGCTCTTTATCAGCTACTATAAGGCCCTTCCCAAAGGGTGACCAATTCTACTGTGTAATTTTACTATTATCCAGATGGCAAGTGTAACCAAACTGTTTAGGCTATTTTAATAGTGGTCTGTACAGTGTCACCAAACACATATGCAAGTACCCTAAGAGCTTAAATATCTCTAAAAAAGCCAGCCACAATTAAAAAAAGTTTATATATATTTATTAATAAATAATAAAAGCACAAGACAATACTCAATAACTCAGCACAGTGGCAACAGTGTTTAGAATCACATGAAATACTTTAAAACAACATTGCAGGACAGTCTTACAGAAATACAGAAACCATCTAGACTAATCTTACTATATTTCTATCTATCTCTAAGAGAGATACTATGATCTAAGTCTTACTTACAGAGCAAGGCAAATACAAGTGCTGAATGAATGTTTACAGGTCCAAGACAATATATAAAATGCACAAACTCACTCTCTTAGATAGTTCTTAAATTACTATCAAACATTTCTGCTGGGATATCTCAGATAATATCATTCTTGTCACATCTGCCTTTAGTTCCCAGGCTAACAGAAACTTTAAAATTAACACCTCTGTGTCAAAAATGCATATCCTTAAGAAGTTGCCTGAAATGAAAATTATAAAACTGTTGAATACTTTTACCTTGGAAACCTGTAATTATTTTTGTTTCCAGACAATAGAAAGAATTTCTAGCTGAAGACATCCTGTCATTTTGCTGTATTAACTAACTTTATAACACATCATAAAACTGTTCAGTTATTTTCTCAGAGCTTGCAAGTTAACTCTGCATGTTCCAGCTACTACTAAGAAAACACACATTTACATAGGCATATAGTTTAAATACATTTCTGCTCTTTTCCAGCAGGGTACACTGTGGTTAGATTTTTGAAGCTTAGCACATAACATATAGTTTTCCTACATTTATAAGACAATCATACAAAACATATTACTATTCACAAACAACATAGAATCATTTACAAAATTCTAGATAACTGGGCTGGCAGCTTCAGACAAGCATTAATGTTTCAAAAGCAAACCAGGCTCCTGCGCAAGAGGTAATGGACATTGTAGCTAAAGCAACAATGTTCATATTCTCATCCCAACATTATCCACTGATCTGCTACCGTTATCGTTAGAATGTATACTCAGAACAACTATCTTCTTTGACCTCTCAAATGTAGATAGCTATATAATATTAAGTCATCGGGTTTTTATACAAAAAAATTATTTTCTCCAGAATTCTCAAAATGCATTAAACTTCTTTGGAACAGTTGGCTGATCTTTAGTGGCTAAAGAAATGTCTTACAACTATATCTTTAAAGAAAACAAATATAGTGAGGTTTGTTAGGAGTTTGGCCTCTGGTAGTATTATCACTTTATCACAACAAACTTGGAAAAGGACATTTGCTGAAACACATACATAGCTTTTTGTCAGACCTTCGTAAAAGATTCATAAGATGCATCAAAGATACTATAACTACCCCTACCAGGCTAGGTAAACCCAACCAAAAAGGAAGTATACTTGATTGGGTGCTTGTAAATAGTAATCCCCAACTATACACTGTGGGGACCTTTCCCAATGGTCTAAGTGATCATCTCCTCACTTATGTAGTTAAGCAAAAAGTTATTAACTCACAACCACCCATACTCAGGAAAGTCAGGCACATAAAACACTTTGATCAAGTCAAATTCCAACAGGAACTTATCTCCTGCAACTGGTCTGTACTAAAACACCTCCCCCTAGAGGAGGCAGTACTTTATTTTAACAATAAATTTCTAGAAATCCTTAATCTGCATGCACCTCTCCGCTCAAAGCGAACGAAAGCAGCTACAGCACCATGGCTTACCAAAGAGTTCAGGCAAAAAATCCATATTAGAAACAAATTATGAGCTCATTGGCGGATCACTAAAGACACCCTAGACCATGTTAATTACAGACAAGTCAGAAATTACACCAAAAAAGAAATTCTAAATGACAAAAAACAATACTACTGTAAAATCCAGACTGAAAACCAAAACAATCCTCAAAAGTTCTGGGCAAGTCTAAATAACCTACTCCACCCAGGAAAAACATCCACTCCCATCCCCACTGGTTTCATTGACAAATCTCCTGAAGAGGTCTTAGACAATTTCAATCGCTTTTTTACTGAAACATTTCAAACCCTAGCTAGCCAACTTCCTCCTAGCTCCCCCAGCCCTGACAATACTACCCCTTTAGATAGACTCTCATTTAGCTTCCAACCAGTTCCCACTTCACTCATCCACACCCTTATCAAAAAATTAAATCCCACCACTCTATCTGCTGACCACCTACCCACTGAATACCTTCAAAAATCAGTGGATGCTGTAGCTTATCCAGTATCAATATTAATTAACTGTACCATAGCAGAAGCAAAACTTCCCACTCTTTGGAAAACATCCTATATTTTCCCACTACATAAAGGAGGCTCCTCCACTGAATTCTCCAATTACAGACCCATAGCTATACTTTCACCACTTGCAAAATTATTGGAAAAATGTATACACAAACAACTCATGCACCACCTAATCCAAAATCACATCATGTCTGATACCCAACACGGCTTTCGACCTTACCACAGTACTACCTCAGCCCTACTTGCCTTTACCAATACATTAAACAACAACCGCAATAATAATCGCATCTCCTCATCTTTCTTCTTGGATCTCTCCAAGGCATTTGACATGGTAGATCACCAACTTTTGTTGCACACTATGCAAACATTCAATCTAGACTCTAATGCCCTATTATGGTTCAATTCCTACCTGACTGGGAGGTAACAGGCTGTTCTCTGGCAGAACAAGCTTTCTATACTACTACAAAACACTCATGGAGTGCAACAAGGTTCCATATTAGGGCCCCTACTGTTCTCAATTTTCATTAATGACTTGTATACTGTCATCCCAAACATCAGCTGCATCCAATACGCTGATGACTCCACTCTGGTTTGCTCAGCCACATCTCCCTCAGATTTGAAGAATACTACCCAGTCCACCTTTAATATTGTACAAAACTGGCTCACTAATCACCGGCTATTATTAAATCCCAAAAAAACTAAAATGTTGCTATTCACACCTACTCAAAGGTCTGCAACTTTCTCTTTCACCATTAACGCAAATGATGGTACTGTTATCTCCCCAGACCCCTCTACAAAACTGCTTGGTGTCATTATTGACAATAACCCAACATTTGAACTTCATGTTAATCAAATAATAAAGAACACCAATAAAAAAACTTGGTTCATTGTATAGAACTAAAGCCTTTCTAACCCCTCCAGCTAAGATTGCCATTGCCCGCTCTCACCTAATTTCAACACTTACATATGCTTCCCCCCTTCCGTCTAATCTAAACAAATCACTACTTAACAGACTGTCTATCTGTTACAATCACATTGCCAGATTTGTCACTGGCCAGCCATGCACAACCCACCACTGTATTAACCTCAAACAGCTTGGGTGGCTAGAATTCCTCAGTCTCATACAATATAACCTTTTTATCATAGCTAACAAGATTCTCTGTAATCCAGATAACACACCTGCTCTTAGAAATATTATCACCGCCCAAACTAATTAGAGACTACTTCAATCCTCTAATAAACTTCAAATTCTTACAATCAAAACCAACAACACAGCAGGAGTATCTCTCTTGGCAAACTCTGCAGGTAAAACATGGAATCAACCCCCAGCTGACATTACTATGCTCTCCTCCTGACGTGAATTTAAGACCAAACTCAAACAACATCTGGCACTAAACTGGCTCTGTCACTGTAACAAACCTGGCTAGCCAGCTTTAATAAATGTACAAAAATCTACTAGATGTCAATGCTAATGTGTTTTCATTTCTCCTTACTATTAACTACTGCTTACAAATGCCATGAAACTGTCTACTTTTGAATGTCAGAATATTAACTGTAATCGCTTACTTGTATTTGTCTGCATTGCTACACTCACCTTTGTTTCTGTTTTATTGTCCTTATTACAATGTTTTGTTATGTATACTCTGGAGCTTTTCTCCCGGGCGTCTGCTGAAAATGGAAATGTATCCAGTCAGACTATCCCGGTCAACAAATGTAAAATAAAATAAATAAATAAATACAATAAAATAAATAAATAAAACCTTTGGGAGGGTGCATGCATTATCAGATGTCACTGTAGTTTGACTAAATTTTAATTTCTGCTCATGAAGTTTTTTTGTAAAAAGACAGAACATCAACAGAATGAGTCAGCCAAGTTAACTGAAGGGCCTTTATACAAGTTAAAGTAAATCAAACATTTTGAAACATCCGTTTCACAAATCTTCATTAAACTAATCAATGATATCGCAACAAGAATCATTAATCCAAACAGACATGATATTACTAAATCTGCTTTTTATAAAATGTTTTATTGCTAGTAGCCTCTACAGTCACATAGTTTTAAGGAAATCATTTATTTTACAAAATAAGATATTAAGCATTTGAAATTGTTTGTCATTTAAACAAAAAGTAAAGTATGCTACCAACAAATTCAAATGGTTAAAGCTCCATTTCTGCATAGTGATATCTATGAAAGACCAAGGGTGGGATAGGTATCCAGGAGGAATGAACAAAGTGTTATGTAGTATCCAGGAGGAATGAACAAAGTGCCACAACTTAGAAACATGTTATCATTATTTCTTTTGCCCCAAGAAAAGGGAAAGATATACTGCTAATTTTTGTTGGTCATGCAGCTAGTGAAAAATTCATAAGATGCATCAAAGTTAACAACTAATGTTTAAAAGTTTATACAAGTAAAACATTGCTAGAAAATATTGTATGCATTAGAACACAAAGGTAAACCAATAAATGTTTGTCATAAAATATACTGTCTGTTGCATTTTACATGTATTCTTAATGCAGACAAGTCTGCACAATATGCCAACAGTTTAATACAAAGGAATAAAGCTATGAGCCAATAGAGTGTGCCATCAAGCAGCCACAGGTTTGATGTCTTTACTCTTTCTTTGCTTCCTGTTTACCTCCGAGCAAGTCATTTAATCAGATTACTCAAATAATGTTACCAGACCACCCTTGAATAGATACTCATGCACTTGCTGGTTTTACCTGTTAACTAAAGATTTGCGGTGACTTCCTTATCCTGTAAATGTCAAGCTAAAATAAAAGCTACTGCTAGGTGTTTAGTATTTACATTTGCCTAAATAACTACAATTCCTATTAACGGTAAGAAAATTTATGATAATATAAAAATGTATAGATCCTGGAAAATGCAAGAAAATGTATTAACTCAAATTGCCATGCTAAAATAGCTGTTAAAATGGAAATGGCAGCTTTGGAAACTACAGTTGAGTAAGGTGAACATATCATAACAGTATATATTCAATTGATCACTTTTGCATTTGCCTTAGCTATATGGGTTAAATCCTGCCAAGGATGTAACACCCAGCCAGCTTCCAAAGCTTTAGGGCACCTTCCACATGCCTAAACTATCATGCAGCTTGAGATGAGCTGACTAAGAGACAAGTTTGGGCATGAAGCCCTCCAGCGGTTTTCTGCTGGCAGAGAGCAGGAGACCAAGCCCTGAAAGTGCAATGCTAGGAATAACAAAATATAAACGTTCACACCCTGGCATAAAAATACACCAAAAAAACAAGTGGGATGGAAGGAGGAGGGAGCTACTGCAGCAGTGATCATTGGAACATCTACTGTTACGGTAAGTTCAACTTACACAACTGTACTATATTCTTCATATTGATCACTGCTGCAGCAGCTTTAGCTATATAGGTAGATTACCATAGTTAACTATATTTGGGAGGTGGAAGGAGAAGGGTCTAGGAGCTCCTGGAAAATGGTCCTAGCAAAGAAGGGTCTAGGAGCCCTGGAGAATGCTCCTAGCAAAACCTGATCTAAACTTAGAGAAGGAATCACGCTTATAGTGCTTTATAAAAGTATGTACAGAGAACCACACAGCAGCTTCCAGAATAGTTCTAGAATCCAACCCTTTACAAAAAAGCCATAGATGAAGCCAAGGCCCTGTATTGTTGGCCTTAACCCTTCATGGAATAGATTTGCCATGGTTAGTACAACATAAGGTAATAGCCTTAGACAACCATTTGGAAATTGTCTGCTTTGGCACATGTTGTCTCAGTGTCTTACCTTCACAAGAAACAGACAATTGATCCAAAAATCCAAAAGATATAGTTCACTTAAGATAGTAACTGCATTGTCTGTAGGCATCCAGGGTATGGAAAATCCTTTCTCCCTCATTTTTAAGTTCAGGAAAGAAAATGGATAGTTTGACTTAAATTGAACTTGAATAGTACTATAGGCATAAAAGGATTAGTTCTCAAAAAACTTTGTCCATATATAAAATGAGGTAGAGTTCACTCACCATAACAGCTTGCAACTCAGATACCTTTTTTGTAGATGTTAGAGAAATCAGTAAAACTGTTTTCCATATTATGAACCTCAAATCAGCCAGATTAGAGGATTCAAACGGAACAAGTATTAGCTTTTCTAATATAACATTAAGATCCCAAGAAGGTGCCACTGGCTTACTTGGAGGCCTCTTATGTAAAACCCCTTTCCAGAACATTTTGTCATGAGACTGCCTTGAAAGAGGCAGATCCATAGGCAGTCATGCTGGAATGGCTGATAAACAAACCTTGATAGTAGAATAAGAAAGACTATAGTAATTCACAGAAATACTGTAAAACCACAGAACAACCAGACCTGAATGGGTGCTGGTTATGTTAGCACAGACTAAAAAAACTTTTCTATTTGCTAATTATATGATTTTCTAGTAGCAGGCTTTATTGTCTACAAAAGTACCTGCTGCATGTCCTCAGAAAACAGGTGCTTAAAAGGAATTAAGACCCTATCATCCAGGCAGTCAGTTGAAGATGATTGATGTCAGGGTGTATCAAATTCCCGTTTCATGTGTGAGTAGATCCATTCTGTGAGGAAGCCTGTGACAGTTGCCCTTGGCCATCTCCAAAAGAAGGAATAACTACAGTTGCCTGGACCAGAAGAGAGTCACCACAATGATTAGGGGGAATTTCTTTTGAATCTTCAGAAGTACCCTGGATATTAGTGGAAAGGCATAAAGGAACATTCATGTCCAAAGAAAGGAAAGGCTAAGGCATCTGTCTCCAGGCCTTCATGCATGGAGTGCCAAGAACAAATCTTTGCCAGTTGATCATTTATAAAGGAGGCAAACAGGTCTACTTGAGGATCTCCCCATGTATGGATAAAATCTCAGAAGGCCCCTTCATCTAGTTTCCATTCATGAGAGACTGCCATGGTCCTGCATGGTCTTGTTCAGCTACCCTGACATGAGTTTTACTCTGATGGAATGTAGAATGTTTGTAGAGTGATATTGTGCTGTAAAGGTATATTCCAAGCAAACATGGATAGTTTGCAAATGTTGTGTGATCTGGAGCCCCCCTTGCTTGTTGATGTACCACATGATTGTGGCATTGCCCGTAACCACTTGAAGAAGTCCAGGAGACCAAATATTGTTCAGAGGGTTGAGTGCCTTGATCAGGGCAAGAATCTCCCTGATTTTATTTTATTTTTATTTTACATTTGTTGACCGGGCTAGTCCAACTGGATACATGTCCATTTTCAGTGGAGGCCCTAAAACATACTAAAGACTATACTAAAAGTAACACTCAAAATACATCTAAAAACAGAAATACAATAAAAATATATAATCATATGATGCTAATGATTAGGAGATGGCATTAATACAGAGTAATACATCTTCAGTTTAACATAGTATACAAATAGAAATGTAAGTACAGTATCTGGTAGGTTTTGTGCTTGGTAAGTAGTACTAAGTAGTGACTGAGATAGAAATTAAGAGTGAAGATTTGAGTATAGATTGAGTACTTAAAGATTTAAAGTAGAAAAGGAAAAAAAGGTTATATGGGTAGCAAATAGATTAGAGAATAACAGCTAGGCAGGGTTAGTACAAGAACAAAACCAGTGATATTTATGTGATTGCCTCTGTCCTCAATGTCCCACACCTGCTGAATTTTTATCACTCACAAAATTGTTCCCTAAACAAAGTCCAACGTATCTGTGGTGACTGACTCCTTTGGAACAGGGATGGAGAAGGGGAGACCTGTATTTAACAATATTTGTTCTCTCCACTAAAACATTTCTCTTCTGATAAATCCCAGTGCTGGGATCTGAAAAGACAAAGGGTGCTGATACTGGGGCCAAACAGATTTCAGATACCACTGCATCATTCTCATGCAGAGTCCTCGTTAGGGTTATCATGAGAATCCTAGATGCCATGGGACACACAAGTCTGAGGTATTCCCTTACAGTGACCAAGGTCTAAGTTTAAAACCTTAGAAACGCACCTGTTTATTTTTTCCTGAGGAAGGAAAGCTCTTTGAACTGAGGTGTCTAATTAATATCCCAGGAACACAATCTTGTATGATAGAGTCAAGAATGACTTTTGCACATTCTCTTGGAATCCCAGTTTGTACAAGGGATCTGTCACCTTAGAGAGATAACTGACATTTTTAAAAAAACTGCAAAGATAAGCAAGTCATCTAAATATGGACAAATGTTGATGCTCCATAGCATGTAATGAGCTATAATTGGAGCCAGACACTTTACAAACACTCCTGGTGTAGTGGATAATCCAAAAGGTAAGGCAGAGATCTGATATTGTGATCCAGACACACAAAACTCCAAGAAGCTCCTGAAGACTGGATGAGTAAGGATGTGATAAGCATCCTTTAAATCTAGTATTACCAGGAAACTCAAATGAGGAAGAAGAGGTAACAAATTGTAAAATGACATCATATTGAATTTGGGAATTATGATGAGCACATTTAGGAAAGAAAGATCCAGAGTTGGTGTCCAAACAATTTCTGTTTTGGCAAAAAGAAAATCTTTGAATAAAATCCCTTCCCATCCTGGGAAAGAGCAACTTGTAATATCACTCCTTGGGACACCATGTGATGAAGATCAGGAAGAAACAAAAGAGTTTAAGCTGCAGTATGATGAGTGCCAGCCTGGAAAGAAGGAATTCCTTCCCACTGCCATCTGTAACCCAGTTGCATGATTTTCAGAACACATTTGTCTGAAACAATCTGTTGCCAACGAGAAAAATGGAGATTCAGACTTTCTGGGAGAAACAGCCAAGTTGGGGGGGCGGGGTCATGAGGTCTCTTGAATTGTTATTCAGACTTGTTATACTGTCCTTGCTTTTGGGAGGTTTGAGACTTCTTGGAACCTCCTTGCCATTTCTTCTTAAAAAAAGAAGTTATGTACATACCATAACGTTCCATGCATGTTGTCCATCTCGACCTTTATTCTCACTGACGGGTCGGATCCAATGTGTTGGATCCATCTCTGCCTTTACAAAAGCTCGAGGACTCCAGCAAAGCTTGTGGCCCTCTTCCCTTCCCATAATTCATTCCCCTACTTCGCTCAGATCCTGTTTGCTCATTGTGAACTTACTAGGGAGAAGAATACTGTTCATCTGGCCAAAAGGATCAACAGAAGTAATAATTATAAAGGGCCAAGCTAGCATTGCTGAGGCTGTATAAGTCCAAAAAGCAGAGTCCACTCGGTCTCCCAAGAAAAAATGAAAGGCGGCATGGAGGATGGGTTGTGAGAATAAATGTCGAGATAGGCATCACACATGGAACGTTATGGTAAGCATATAACTTCTAATCTCACCTTTATTCTCACTGATGGGACTACATCCCAAGGAACCTGATTCCTGGGTGGCTCATGGGAGAATATGTCTAAGAACCAATCTACTGTGTAATGAACGATAAAGGTATGAAGTTTTGCCCAAGTAGCTGCAGCACAAATGTTATCCAAAGGTAACTTCATATGGAAAGCTGTAGATGCAGCTATTGACCTGGTGGAATGAGCTTTTACTGAGAAAGGAAGAGCTTTGTTGTTAGAGTTGTAGATGTAGGATATGCAAAGAGAGACCCATCTAGATATGGTAATTTTTGAGACTGGCTGACCTTTTCTGGTGTTGAAATAGGATAAGAAAAGTTGGTCTGATTTTCTAAACCCAGAAGTTCTGTCTAAGTAAAAATGCAATTGTCTATGTACATCTAAAAGATGCAACATACACTCGCCTTTATTTTGATAGTTTGGGAAAAAACACAGGCAGCTCAATAGATTGATTAAGATTATTTTCTGACATGACCTTCGGAAGAATGATTTGGTTTAGTGCGCAAGGAGACAATGTCATTATGGAAAAAACAGGTAAAGGGGCTTTGTGGACAAGGCCAGCAGTTCTGAGACTCTCCTGGCTGAGATAACCACAACTAAAGAGAGAGTTTTCCCAAGACAGAAACTTTATATCGCATGTGGCTGGATGAAGGTTCAAAGGGGGGATAAATGATGTTTGTTAAAAGGTAATTTAGATCCCAAGGAGGAGTTAGGTCCTTATATGCAGGTCTAATCCTAGTTGTTCCTTTCAAAAAAGAGTTGCAGAGTCTGTGTGATATGATTGTAGAGCCATTTTCTCCTCAATGATAAGTAGAGATTGCTGCTAGCTGGACTTTAATAGTGGAAGCAGCTGCACCTTCATGAAAACGTTTTGCTAGAAATTCCAGGATAGAATGTATGGGAGCAGAATAGGGGTCTATTTCTTTGTCAGTTGCCCACATAACAAACCTGTTCCCTTTACTCTTGCATAACTTTTTTGTGGAGGTCTTATGGAAGGACAACAAGATCTATTTTACTGGACAGGAAAGAAAAGGAAACCTGGTAATCAAGGAAACTGGAGCAGCCAAGCTGTCAACTTGAGGTTTTGAAGGTTGGGATAAGCCATTCCCGATGGATGAGTCAAAAGACCCGAATCCAGGTCCAGAATCCATACATCGTCCAGAAGATGAGGCTGTAGAAAGGGGAACCAGATTTGATAAGGCCAATCAAGATTATTGTGGTTTCCAACAGATTGGCTTTCTGTAAAAACCTGGGAATACGAAGAATCGGGGGGAAGGCATATAGTAGTCCTGGAGGCCAACCATGAACAAGTGCATCCCTTGGTGACTCCCCCATAAGAGGGATCAGGGCAAAGTATTTGCTGCATTTGGTATTGGTGGACAAAGCAAAGAGATCACAGAAAGGCTGACTCCATTTGCAGAAAATGCTTTCCGCTACATTCTGATTGAGGGACCACTCACAAGGCCACAAAATGGCCCTGCTCAATTTTGTCTGCAATCACATTGGATTTGCTTGGGATGTGCATTGCAATCAGAAAACAGTTGGAAGATGTTGCCCATTGCCAAATCCTTAGAGCTTCTCTACAAAGGGGGTAAGATCTGGTTCCTCCTTGTTTGTTTATGTACCAGACTATGGACATATTGTCTGAATGAATAGAGATTGTTCCTAGAGGGAGAGTGTATTGAAATGCTTGCAATGACAACAGCACTGCTTTCATCTCTAGAACACTGTGGTGCAGGTGAACCTTGTGTTGCTGCCAGGTGCCTTGGACTGTCTTCCCCAGATAAATGGGCGAGTCTTGCTATCAACATGGTTTTTATCTCTGCTCCTATAAAGTTTAAATTTCGAGATAGCTCTAGAGCAGACTTTTTTAATTGATGGAAATACCTAGAGAGGTGCAAAATTGTTGTGCATACTCTCTGCCTTGTAGCATAAGATACCTGGTTGGGGTGGCAATGAGCCAGTTGTCCAGATATGGAAACACTCGGAATCCTCTGCACCTCAAGTGAGTTGCTACTACTGCCGTGCACTTGAACTCCCAGGAGGCTGTAGTGAGACCAAAATGCAGAGCTGAAAACTGGAAGTGACTGGCTTCTAGCTGGAAGCACAAAAACCTTCTGGATCATCTTTCCATTAGTATGTGGTAGTACGCAACCTGAAGGTCTATAGAGCACATCCAATTGTCTTTTTCCGGGAATGGAAGTATTGCCTGCAGTGTTACCACATGGAACTTGATTTTCTTCACCAATTTGTTTAGTTTGCCGAGATCCAATATTAGTCTCAAGTCCCTGTGGATTACTTTTTTTGAGTAGCTTTTGAATTTCCAATGTTGCTTGTTCCCTCTGACTGGGTGGAATATTTGGAACAGATTTGTTTATGGGGGTGGGGAAAGAAATGGGAATAATATATCCCCTGGATATTATGTCTTGCGCCCATTTGTTATTGATTATCTTTTGCCAGGCTTTGAGGTGCAGTGACAATTGCCCCCCCCCCAACTGCCTCTAGTGGTAAGCAGTCAGGCACTCTTTCAGGAGTGCTGAAATGGTCTGCCAAAGAAAGATTCTCTGGAGCCCTAATTTTGTAGGTCTCCGCTGCCACATGGGTGGCGCCTTCCATTATTGTTCCCCCATCTGTCACAGTAAGACCTTTGAGATTTTCTGAACTACATCTTCCTATGGAACTGACCCTCTGGAACTGGTCTGGTGGGTGTTGGAAAATACACTCCAATGGCAGACAAGGTCTTTCCCTCCTGTTCACATCAGGTCAGTATTTCTTTTACCTTGGGCCCAAACAGAGATGAGCCATCGAAGGGAGCATTAACAAAGGAAGACTTAAAGGCTCAGTGAAGTCACAAAGGTGCATCCAGGCCTGCCTCCTAATGGAGATGCCTGAACCTGCCACACTACTCACTCCATCTGCTGCATACAAGATGAGTCTCATGAAGGAGTTTCCACAGAGTTGAGGGTAGTGAGCTGAGCATTGATCTTATCTGCTACCTCATCAGCTATAACTCCCTGGAGGGAGTCTGACAGTCCCTTTAGCAGATCCCTCTGAAGTCTGGTGAGATAGATCAGTGATCATAAAGTAAAAGCTGCTGAAGAGAAGACATGCTTACTTTCCTATCCATGGTCCTAAAATACGTATTAGGAAGATGGATAGAGGAATTGGTCTCAGAAAATTCCCTTTTTTGTGGCAGCTGCCATGACCATGACATCTACTGCTACACCTTTGGTAAGAAAAGCTTGGTCCTTAGGAGCTGCAATGTACTTACTTGGCCTCCTAGGAGTGGGCTCTATGGAGTCTGGATTCTCCCAGGCCTTCCAAGAGTAACTGAATAAGCTCACCAAAAAGGCGGTGTCACCCAGGAGGTTGAAGGGCAATATCTAAAAGCCTTCAGATATATCAACCCTTTGGCTGAAGGGGAAGAGGACTGCCAGTCACCTCTCTGTTTCAGTATTTCGAGGATGTCTCCAAAAGAGACCTCCTCAGGAGGTTACCCTTCTGCATCACTGAGATTGGTATCTGAAGTGACAAGACTCCACTGGAGAGTCCAGATGCTTCCTCTTGCATGATCTATTCCAAGGGACTTTCTCAGTGGGATGTTCTAGGCAAGGGGGGTTCCCCTGGGGGACATCTTGAGGCCTTGGATCTCTGTGGGCCTGTAGAAGGAGATGATAAGGTGCAGACACCTGTGCCAATGAGGGAGGAAGTTCCAAGGAGGACTTTGTTTGGGACTGAGGAGCAGTTATCACCTTCTTTATAACTTCAAAAGCAGTCCACCCCTGCTTCAAAGAACTCCCTGGACCCAAAAAGAAAGGATGTTGAACATAATAGAGCTCCACAGAGCAGGAGACAGAAGCTCTATAGATGAGGTGGGAGCTGAACTCATATGGGCTGAGGCCCTGAGAGACATAGTCAGATCCAAGGGAGGACCCAACTGGTGAGCGTCAATTCCCAGATGTCTCTTACTCCATCTGAGTGGAAACACTTCTGGCAAAACCAGTATATGAGGAGCTAAGAGGCTCTGGACCCAAAACAGACACTAGCAGGATATCAGAGTCTTCTGGCTCCGAGACTGAAGGATGGGTCAGAGGAGGAATAGGCACCAAAGGGGTAAGATGAGTCTGATCTGTCTCCATTGGGTATGGATCCAAAAAAAGCTTAGCCAAGGCACATATCTTAAGAAGCCTCTGCACCACCCTATCCATATCGTCGGAGAGGTTCTTAATAGACCTAGTGGACAATGTGGGAGATCTGGACCTAGTGAAGAAAGGATAAGGGAGCCAGGAAAGTTACCAGCTACAAGGATGGAGATTGGCTCTGATAACGATACTCAGTTGGCTTGGGATCTTTTAGAGCCGATGAGTATGTGGCAGATTTCGGAGTAAAAAATATTGATGGTTCCAAGGAAGTCCCTGCTCCAGAGGGTGCCATCTGCCCCAAGGAAACTGCTGACATCTTAGGATATTTAGGTTTCCACTAAGATGATGATTTTGGTGCCGGAGAAAGTCTCTTTCCCATCTTCTCAGACTTGTCAGATTTAGGAGAACAGGTTCAGAAAAAATAGCCTTAGCAAATGGTGTTAATAATCCCTTCAAAATCAATGTATTTTTGTGTTCCATTAATGTCCTCTGGTTAAACAAGTGATGCATGGAACAAGATCCCTGCAAGTGGATGGGGCCACAAACAACAGGCACATAATGTATGGGAATCACTGAGGGGCATTTTTTTGCTACACTTCTCACATATTTTAAAGCCTAAAGGCTTACTGTCTTTTTGTGACATACTAGAGGCTAGAAATTAGAAAAAGACAAAGCAAGATAGAGATTTTTTTCTATTTTTTTTTTTAACAACCAGAGGGACAGTAAAATAAGGGAAGTCTTCTAACTCAAACAGACTTTTGTTAACTGTTCTCTAACTTAAACAAAAAAGAAGTTGTGTACTCACCATAACGTTCCATGTGAGTTGTTCATCTCGCCTTCATTTTTACAGATGGGTTCGGAGCCGATCCTCGGCTCTGAGTCAGCCTACTGCAATGCTCGAGGTCTTCAGACAGCTCAAGGCCAAGTTCCTATCACATGATGCACCTTGAGTTACCTCAGATCTCATTTGCTGCGTATAATAATACCATGTGCCATTCTATCACTCTTTAGGAGAAAACCCATGGAAAGACTGAGCAACCAGGATAAAACTAGTATCTTGGTCCTTGAAAAACCCTGGAGCGGGTAGGAGGGTGGGAAGTAAGAATGAAGGCGAGATGAACAACTCGCATGGAACGTTATGGTGAGTACATAACTTCTTTATGTGAAGTTGTTCTATCTTGCCATTCATTCTTACAGATGGGTAGCGTCCCAAGCACCATCTTTCTCGGGTGGCTCACAGGAGTATGTTTTTCAGGACAGTAGAACCAAAGCAGGCCCTGTCCCTGGAGGCCTTTTCAACTTTGTAATGAGTGATAAAGGTATGAGGTCTTGACCAAGTGGCTGGTGCACAAATGTTGTCTATATGAAGCCTAGAAGAAAAGGCAGAAGATGTGGATACTGCTCTGGTAGAATGAGCCTTAATTGTATGCTGTAAGGGTAATTTGTCAGCTGAATAAGTGCAGGTAATACAATCAGACAGCCATCTAGATAGTGTTGTTTTTTTGCCACTGGCAAAATTTCCTAGAATCTGAAAAGGAAATGAAAGGTTGTTCTGATTTTCTAAACTCTTTTGTTCTATCCAGGTAAAATCTGAGTTGTCTATGAACATCAAGTTTGTGCAGCATATACTCTAAGTAATTGATGTGTTTGGGGAAGAACACCGGTAACTCTATGATCTGGTTCAGGTTAGCTTCAGTACAAACTTTAGGTAAAAATGAAGGATTTGTTCGCAGGGACACTGTCAGCAAGGAAAATCAAATAAGGAGGCTTAATGGACAAGGCTTGTAGCTTTGATACTCTACGGGCAGATGTGAAGGCTACTAAAAAGATAGTTTTCCAAGACAAATATTTCAAATCACATGTGGAAGCAGGCTCAAAAGGTGGAAGGATAATTCGAGAAAGCATGAAATTTAGTTTTCATCGGGTATAAGGGAACTTCACAGGTGGTCTGAGATGGAAAGTCCCTTTGAGAAAAGCTTTAGATAGCTTGTGTGACATTATGTTCAATCCTTCAAAGCCAAGGTGAAAATTAGAGATGTCTGCCAGCTATACCTGAACTGTAGCTGCCGCAGCTCCTTTATTGAAGAGCATAGTCAAAAATTTTAGATTGAGGAAATGGGGTATTGATAGGGATCAATGTTATTTTGAGAATCCCATATAGAAAATCTTCTCCATTTGCTAATGTAAAATTTTCTAGTAGAGGACTTATGAGAAGATATCAAAGTATACTGGGTTTCATTTGAGAGGTTATGGAACCTGGCTATGTTGGGAAATGGAGCAGCCAAGCTGTCAATTTGAGGGATGAAGAGACCCCGATGAATGCATCAGAAGGTCTGGAACTGGGTCCAGAATCCAAGGCCCTTACAACATATGACGTCAAAGGAAGGGGAACCAAATCTGACAAGGCCAATGAGGGGCTATTAGAATGATGGTCCTTCTCAGGGCTTTTGCTTTCTCTAGTACTTTGGATATCAAGGGAATTGGTGGGAATGCATACAGGAGACCCGGAGGCCAATCATGTACGATCGCATCCTTAGGGGCTTCTCCCAGAGGGGGAATCAGGGCAAAGTAGCTTCTGCATTTTATGTTCATGTGGGAGGCAAAAAGGTCACAGCAACACTGGCCCCACCTGCGGAATATTCTCTCCGCTATCTCTTTTTTGAGGGACCAATCGTGAGGCAATAAAATTTCTCTACTCATTTTGTCTGCAATCACGTTGGATTTCCCCAGGATGTGCATTGCTATCAGTAAGTGCTAGATGGATGTAGCCCACTGCAATACTGTTAGACCCTCGCGACAAAGGGGATAAGACCTGGTTCCTCCTTGTATGTTCAAGTACCAGACCACTAATATGTTGTCTGTCTGCATTGCAACTGTCCCCAGAGGGAGAGAGTCCTGAAAGTACTGCAATGCTGAAAGTACCACCTCATCTCCACACCATTGATATGTAGATGAGTCTCCTGTTCGGTCTATGTGCCTTGGGCTGTTCTTCCCTGAAAGTGCTCCCCCCACCCTATCAGGGAAGCGTCCGTGGTCACTGTGGCTGCTGGTGAGGGTAGGATAAAAGGATGACCTATCGTTACATGAAGAAAGGTCAACCACCACCGAAGATCCTTCTTGCAAGTGTTTGTGATAATTATGAGATGAGACATTGGGAGCTCTTGATAAGACAACTGAGTGAATAGCAGCCATTTTAGAATCTGCATGTGCATGCGACCCAGCAGTATTGCTAATATTTCAGCTGCGATTATGCCTAACAACTTTAGCACTTCTGATGCTGGATCCTTGTCTCTGGCTATGATGTTGTGGACCTGCTAACAAAGTAGTAAAACTCTTTCTGCTGGAAGTTTTAAAGTGGTGGTGGTAGTATCCAATTCTGCTCTGATAAAAACGACATGTTGCGATGGCAACAAGGCAGATTTTTCTGAATTTATGGTAATGCCTATATGATTGCAGAGAGTAAGAGTGGTGTCCCTGGCTTGTATTAGTTGATGCCTGGTCTTGGTGGTCAGGAGCCAATAATCTAAGTACGGAAACACCTGGAATCCTAAATGCCTCAGGTCAGCCGTGACCACTGTCATACATTTGGTGAACACTTTGGGGGCTATAATGAGACCAAAGGGCAGGGCTCGGAATTGGTAATGACTGGCTCCCAGCCGGAAGTGCAGATGATCCCTGGATGGTCTGGCCATTTTTATATGGTAGTACGCAATCCTGTTGATCTATCGAGCACATCCAATTGTCTTTCCCTAAAAAGGGAAGTATCGACTGAATTGTGACCATCCGGAACTTCTCTTTCTTGACAGATCTGTTTAGTCTGCTGAGGTCCAAAATAGGTGTCCTGTCCCGTCTTTTTTGGAACTAAAAAGAATCTTGAGTACGTTCCGGATCCTGTCTGGTCTGCTCAGACTAATTGGATAACTCTTTTTCTTAGCAACAATTGGACTTCTACTGTTGCTTGTTCCCTGTAACTTGGTGGAACGTCTGGGATTTTGGTTATCAATGGAGGGGGAGTGGTGAAAGGAATTAAATATCCTCTGGAAACTATACTTTGTACCCAGTTGTCATTTGTTATTTTGAGCCAGGTGTCTGGATACAAAGATAAGCGACCCCCGACTGCTTCCAGAGTAGGATAGTTAGGTCCCCTTTCAGGAGCGTTGGTAGGTCTTCCCAAAGAACTGTTCTCTGTCACCCTGGTTTGTGGACCCCCTCTGCAGTGAGGGCGGTGTCTTCCATTATTGTCCCCTCCTCTTTCCCTGGAGGGGGTTCACCATGTGTCTAGAAAGGCTCCTCAGGCTTTTTGGAACCACATCTTTCCTTCCTTTTGACCCTTGGAGTAGGGTCTGGTAGGGGTGAAAAAATGAACTTCGATGGCAGACAGAGTCTTTCCTTCCTGCTCACACCTGGTCAAAGTTTCCTTAGCTTTGGGCCCAAACAAGGACAAGCCATTAAAAGGGGAGTTGACAAAGGATGACTTAAGGGCTCCACAAATGAACACAAGCGGATCCTGGAATGTCTTTTGAGAGCAATTCCTGTACCCGCTGCCCTACTCATTCCATCAGCTGCATATGAAATCAAGGCACATGGACGAGTTCACTATGGAATTGAGGGTAGCAAGCTGGGAGGTGACTTTGTCTGAAGCTCCTGCAGCCACTGTACTCTGAAGAGTATCTTCAAGCTCTTTAAGAAAGTCTCTTTGTAGTCTCATAAAATGTGTGAGATAGTTCATTGAACGCATGGCAAAAGTCGCTGAACTGCATGTGCACTTCCAGTATCTATCCATGATCCTAGAGTATCTGTTAGGAGGATGGATAGAGGAAGAAGTTTCTGACATCTCCTTTTTGGTGGCTGCCGCCACCACCATAGCATCAACTAGAACTCCCTTGGTGAGGAAAGACTTATCCTGAGGGGCAGAAATAAATTTATTAGGCCTCCTAGGGACAGGCTCCATGGTGTTCGGAGACTCCCATGCCCTTCGTGAGACCAGCTCCATGAGCTCATCGAAGGGTGGAGACACCCAAGAGGTGGAGGGTTAAGATCCAAAAGCCTTCAGGAGAACCAAATCATCTTCAGTAGGGTTGGTGGACTTCCAGCCACCCCTCTGCCTATGGATTTCTAATATCTCAGCAAATGAGATATCTTCAGAGGGGGACCGTGGGGACCTTTCTGATTCATCTAAGTCAGTGTCAGACATGAGAGACTCCTGTAGGGAGTCTAGGTGCTCCATCTTTCAAATTGTCTTCCTGGGAACCTCATTAGTGTTAACTTCTGCTGCATTCTCAGAAGAGCAGGGGCCACCCAGTGGGGCCTCCTGAGGCTCAGGGTCTCTACACTTAGACAGGATCTGTGAGGCAGAAATGAACACAGGCGCTTTTGGAGAGGAGGTAGTTGGACCTGAAGTTGTAGATGTCTTGGGAGACATCAGTCTCCTCATGGTTTCAAGGGCACCTCTGCTACAATGAGATGGGACTGCTGGATCAGAAGAAACCATCAATCCCCTCGGCACCGGGACAGTGGGCTCTGAACCAGAGGTAGGAGCTGAGCTCATCTGAGCCAAGGCCTCAAGAGGCAAAGTCAGAACTGACAAGTCAGTCTGACTATTCTCCCCGGTCCTGACCGGAGAGTGTCAGCTCCTAGACTCCTCGATAGGTGCCAAGGAAGTCAGAGTAAATGGAACCAATGGCACTGGAACAAGTGTCAGCTCCGAGGGCTCAACAATCATCAGGTCCAACTCCTCCAGCGCTGAAGGACCGGTATGGCTCAAAGGAGGAAAGGAAGTCGATGGCATTACAGTCTTTGGTTCCGAAACCACTTGGGTCAGAGACGATAAAAATTTTGCAAATGCTGGTGCCTGTAGCAACTTCTGCACCACATGATCCACATCCAAATTGGATAGGCTGATCGAGGACTGAGAAGAATGAATGGATGGAGGCACTGACTGCAGAATTGGAGACTTTAATACTTCAGTCACTGGTTCCAGAACTGGGGACTGGCTCTGAAAAGTCAGGACACTTGGATCCGAGGGCTGTTGAGCCGACATTGATGATAACTTAAATTTTTGTCCTTTGAAGAAGAAGCCTTAGAAGACTTTGAAGACTTACTAGACTTATCCTGGTCTCTCAAAGCTCCTTGAAAAGATGATTTCAGAAGTTCTTTATCTATACATTTTCTTTTGCTCTCCTGAAGAACTCTGGAGGAAAAAGAATGGCAAATGGAGCAGCTTTCTTGTAAGTGAAGGCTCCAAGACAATAAACACAATTAACGTAACTATCTGTCACAGACATATTTTGTCCACATTTTGGACACTTTTTAAAGCCTGAATTGGGATGTTTATCTTTCTCCTGGTCAGCCATACTCAAACATACAGTATCCACAAAAAAAAAAACTACTCTGCTTTTAAGAGACTAGACACACCCAAACAATTAGAAAAGTTAAACTAGTAAAGCTAAACTAGTGAAATAAGCCCTAAGTAACAAATGGGCTAAATAACAATATACTTTGACTAAACTATCACTATTCAAACACACACACACATTAACTACCTATTTAAACTACAAGCTATATAATATTGTAAAGGCTCACCAAAGGGAAAGGGAATATTAAAGGCCTATTAGAAAAAACGAAGGCCAAAAAGAGAAGAAATATATCTACTAGTAAGCTATAAAGTTATAACTATTAAAGACTAACTCTAAATATATTGAGAAATAATTTAGCTAGATAACATATGAAAAAGAACTATACTGGCCCGAGCTGTGTAAGGAACCTCCGATCTATTGCAGCAGCAAACTAGATGTGAGGTAATTCAAGGTGCATCATGGGATAGGGACTTAGCCTTGAGCTGTTTGAATACCTCGAGCTTTAAAGTAGGCTGACTCGGAGCCGGGGATCGGCTCCAAACCCATCTGTAAGAATGAATGGCGAGATAGAGCAACTTCACATCGGTTAATCAGAAGGGGGTAAGGAAAGGAACACCCTCTAACTTAAATGGATGAAGTTAGAAATTTTGTGGGTTAAACGGATGCTAACAGAAGGTAACAGTAAAACAACAAAAACTATAAAACTATAACCACTCTAAACTAAATAGGGAAGGCACTAAATTATTACCAACAGTAAGATAAAACTTTTTAGAGAAAGAATACAATAAAGAATAAAGTATTAAACAAAACTTAGCCCAGATCTTGCTTGAAGGTCCTTCTAACAGCACAGTACACAAGATCTAAGGGAGGTAGTGGAACTGCATTATGGGAAAGGAAAGAGGCCCACGAGATTTGCTGAAGCCCTTGAGCTTTTGTAATGGCCGAGATGGATCCGACACATCAGATATGTCCCATCAGTGAGAATAAAGACAAGACTGACAAAACACATCATCTGTTTTACCTGAGTTCTGTTGAGACTGTTTATTCTGTTTTTTTTGACAAAATTGGATGTTGAGAAAGAAAACCCTTGGATGATTTGGAAAAGGAGGGCTTTTTGATCACCTCTGCAGTATAGGGGCCAAACACTAACTCTCTATCTAAGGGAAAATTTAAAATCTGATTTTTTTGAACAAATTGTGGAGATACGGAGAATGCAGTCAAGCAAAATGCCTTAAAACACTATCAGTGGCCATAGCACTGGAAGAAGTATCAACAGAACCAAACACACAAACTGCAAATAAGTAGTAACCTGTGCAATAGAAGAAACTGAGTTAATTAAAGTAGATTTTCTTCACAAGGAGAAACAGTAGATAAAACATTCTTCATATGTTCCCAATATGTCAGAGCAAACTTTAGCATAAGAGTCTGACAACTTAAATTTCTGAAAATCAAAGTTGGACAAGAACACATTTTTTGCTATATGTGTCAATCCATTTCCCATGCTAATTAGAAACAGTAGGATTGGAATTAACCTAAATGATTCGCAGCAGTAGAGTCAACTAAAGCTATAGCTACAGGGTCAGGTTTGGGAACAGTGTGCAAAAATTTGAAAGAATGAGGAATTGTATACATTATATCTGCTTTTTTAGTGACAGCGGGCTATCATGAAAAGTGTAGGCAGTAAGACACACACCCTCTAAAGTAGATAAGACAGGAGGAATGGGTGTAGGTTCTGGAAAATCATTAACAACTCACAGTATTTTCTGATTGACTGAGAAACTTCAGTGTTCTTCCACTAAAAACACTGGAACATTCCAGCAATAATCTCAGATAAAGAGAATCCCCCAAAGGAAAAATCAGAAAATGAGGTCTCCTCAGAGTCTGAATCAGAAATTTGTGGACAAAACCCTGAATCCGTTCCTCCATCTCCCTTTTCAGATTCAGACTCTTGACCCTCTTCAGAAAAAGAGATCTCTCTCTTTTTTTACCCCAAAGTAGTCTACAAGAAGGATCAATAGCCTGAATTCAATCCTTAGCCATTCCCAGTAAACTACTCCTGTCCAAAGAAATTTGAGGAGGAGTAGATACATGTTTGGTTTTCCATTTCATTTTGCCAGGCAAAATGGGGCAACCATTTTACAAATGACATCATTACTTCCCCGGTGATGAGCGCAGCATTCTGACACAACAGGGGTACCTTCCCTGTTCCCTCTCCCTGAACTAGTAAGAGACTCCAACAGCCACAGAAGAAGTGGCAAACCCCCAGTCTGTAGTGGCTATAGGTGCTACACCAGAGGGATTCAGGGTAAAAGATGAGCGGTCTGAGATTCAACAAATAGATACAACATAGTCAGTCACTTGTGGCTGAGGCAAATTGCTAGCCTGCTGTGGTGGCAAAGGTCATTTGTTTACTTTATTCATTTTGCAACTGAAAGGATTGACCATGGGATTGATAATCTGCTCCCATGGTAAGTCTGAAAACGGTGCCTCTTTTTAATGGAAGACAAGCTACCAGTTCACAGATGTTACTTTTTTAACAGTAAAAAACATTTTTGAACAACCCAACAATGGAAAATAAACACAATTTCTCCACAGTAAATATGTTATCAGTTAATTTACCCAACTTTAAAACTGATGGAAAAAAACAAGTGCTCTATTTAAAAGTATGTTACAGTCTTGAGACAGTGCATTAAAGCACAACACTATTAGCTTTAAAATGATGACTTTCTTGGAAAGGAAAGTAACAAAACATCACTAAATATAAGAAAAAAAAGAAGTTATGTACTCACCATAATGTTCCATGTCAGTTGTTCATCTCGTCTTCATTCTTACTGATGGGTTTGGGGCCGATCCTCGGCTCCGACTCAGCTAACTGCAAAAGCTCAAGGTCTTCAACCAGCTCAAGGCCAACTCCCTATCCCATGATGTACCTTGATCTTCTCTCAGATCTTGTTTGCTGCAAAGTGGCTACCTATGACTATTAATATGCCACCCTAAGAACTATCGGATAAGAGACAATACACCATAAATAAAAGAAGTCTCTGACATCAAGTAGACTGGATGGGGGTTGGAGGGTGGGACGTAAGAATGAAGGTGAGATGAACAACTCACATGGAACGTTATGGTAAGTATATAACTTCTTTATGTGAAGTTGTTCTATCTCACTGTTCATTCTTACTGATGGGTAGCGTCCCAAGCACCATCTTTCTCAGGTGGCTCATGGGAGAATCTTCTTCAGAACAATGGAACCAAAGGAAGCCCTGTCCCTGGAGGCCTTGTCTGCTTTGTAATGAGTAATAAAGGTATGAGGCCTTGACCAGGTAGCTGCTGCATAGATAGTATCTAATGGAAACTTAGCAGAGAAGGCTGATGAGATAGATAAAGCTCTATTAGAGTGGGCCTTTATTTTTTTGTTGTAGTGGAGCATTCACTTGAACTTTAAGTGAAAGAAATGCAATCTGATAACCATCTTGACAAGGTGACTTTTGTCACTGGAGCACCTTTTTTGATTCCGTAGAGGAGACAAAGAGCTGTTCTGCTTTTCTGAATTATTTGGTTCTGTCCAAATAAAATCGAAGTTGCATATGTACATCAAGTTTGTGCAGCATGTGTTTCATCCTATTTGTGTGTTTAGGGAAGAAAACGAGCAATTCAATAGATTGGTTGAGATGTGTCTCTGAATAAACTTTGGGTAAAAATTATGGATTAGTTCTGAGCAAGACTTTGATGGGCAAGGCCTGTAATTCAGAAATCCTGCGAGCAAAAGTGATAGCTATTAAAAATATGGTCGTCCATGAGAGATATTTCAAATCACATGATGAGGCTGGGAAAGGAGGTAATATAATTTGGGAAAGAACACAATTTAGATTCCATGGCATGGATGGAGTTTTGAAGGGTGGTCTCAAATGAATAGTACCCTTGAGAAAGGCTTTAGAGAGTTGATATGGCATAACATTAGAACCTTGGACACCAACATGAAAGTTCAAGATTGTTGCGAAGTGAACTCTTAACGGTAGCTGCAGCGGACTCTTAACTGAAAAGTTTAGTCAGAAACTCCAGAATATGGGACGGAGCCTGAATGGCTAATTGAAAGCAGCAGTATTTTAGAGCTCCATATAACTAGTTAAATAAGACAGGAAAAAAAAATACATATTTTTTTTCTTCAAAGTTTAAAATCTTATAGATAAAGGTCTAATTTACATAATTAGAAACTTTGGTGAAGTTTTACAAATAATTTCCAGTCAAAAAGCTTGGAGATATATTCACTTGTTAAAATGAACAACTCAAAGAATTATCACCAGGATGCTGCCTTAAAGAAGGAAGTACAACAGATGACATCTACCCTGCAGGAGTTGTCTTTGAAGATGGATGATTTTAAAGAGAACCTAGAAAATCTTAAAACAAGCAGTCAAAAACAGGCTGACACCCTCAAGGAAATGCTACAACAACACCAGACAAGGATAACAGGAATAGAGGTTTCTCTAAATGACTTAGAAAGCAAACTTAAGGAAGAGGAAACACAGAAAGAACTGCTTCTTAAACAAAACACTTGGTTGGTTAATAAAGTAGATGACTTGGAAAATAGGGAGAGGAGAAATAACATCAGGATTTTTGGATTATCTGAAAACACAGAAGGTGAGGATATTATTTCCTTTTTATCAAGCTGGATCCCTGACTTTTAAATTTAAAAGAAGAACTTTCCTTTGGCATTGGAAGGGCACACAGAGCTCTTGGGAAACCTGCCACTACCTCAAACTCTCCTCCTAGATCAATAATTAATAAATTTCTTTCATACTTGGACAAGGAACTGATTTTAAGATCTGCTTGGAGGAAGGCACCTCTAAAATATAAACAGAGCCTGATAAGATTTGATAACAACTATTCATCTAGAATAATGGAACAAAGGAAAAAGTGTGGCCAATGATAAAGTTTCTGAAACAAAATAACATCAAGGCACAACTTGCATATCCAGCTAAGATAAGAATACTGTATGCCAACGAGATGAGGACTTTTATTGACTTAGAGGAAGCCTCTTCATTTATTAAAACTAATAATGTGATTACTTTACCAGAAGATATGGATTGGATGTCACCTTCTCTCAAGAGAACAAAAGAAACAAATGTCTGGACAGACGTCAGAAGAAGAAGCAAAAGACTGACACTGTTACAACCAAATCTCTCAAAGCATCTACTATGATATAAATTGTTTTAACATTACTTTAAAGGACCAATTTTACTGCTTGGAATTTTAAAACAAAGGTAACTAACTACTGGAATCTGTATCTATTTTTTTGAAAGTAGATGACACATGAGAGTTTTCACATTACCTCTGGTATATAAAACAGGGTACTTTTCTTTCACATAAGGAGGGTTGTATAGCACATAAAATATTTATATTGTAAATCAACATACATAGTATAGGTGTATTTTCTCTTAATTTTCTCTTTTCTTTCTCTCTCTTTTCTCATTATTTATTTTAACCATCTCCTATTGACTATATAGTCTGTATATATTTAATAACTCACTATCTACACATAGATAAATAATAGTCTAAAATAATCTAGTTTTAAGGTAGACTAATTGGAATAGTGAACTTAATTAATTGTTATTACAATATTTATTAGATTAATAATAGTCACTGTTATGCTTATTGGGAATGGGGGCATGTTCATGATTAACTCTGAAATGTTCCATTCATGTACATATGTCCTTTGAATTATTTCCTTTTAGTATTAACAAATACATAAAAAAGGAGGGAAAATGTACTGTTGGTTAAGAAAAGTGAAGCTTTCTTCACATTCTATTTGCATTGCTATAGCAACAGTAAATAATTGCTGCAGTTTCTAAGGACATTGTGAATCTGCGAAGTGCATTTAGCCTCACAGATAACAAATAAGAAAAAGCAATGTTGTTTAGTTACTAAAATGAAAAACAACCTAAACAAAGTAAAATAAATACATAATAGGACTATTTGTATATATCTTATGATTTATCCTCATAGGAATACATATTCCTGGAAACACAACTGAAATGTTCCCAAACTACATGTGCACTGAAATGTAGCTGCTTGATTAAAAATTATTATAGCAATAACCCATGCCTGGGTGTAGGTAATGCAGGATTTACCCACGGTTGGTGTGGTTTGGTCACAAGGGCGAAGCCCGAGTGGCCAAACAAAGACAATAGTGGGTAAATCCAGCATTACCCACACCCAGAAGTGGGTTATTGCTATTATACAATGACATTATTTAAGAAAAAAAAAACTTTTCTTAAATAATGGCATTGTATAATGCCGCTTTGCTGCCCTTTCGCAGCTGTCTGGTATTCTGCGGCAGTTCTGATGTACTGCGCATGCATATGCTTACGCAGTACATCAGAGCTGTGGGTGGAAGCAACTGAGAAAGCAAGATCTCTGTTGCTTTTTACAAAGTGTCTCACTATGTTAAAGGAGTTTAACATGGCGAGACAGCATTAAAAAAAACAATGGAGAAAGGAAGATCTCTGTTAGTTTTTTTAAATATGTCTCGCTATGTTAAACTCCTTTAACATAGCGAGACAGTGTCTAAACAGCAACGGAGATCTTGCGTTCTCCGTTGCTGTAAAAAAGACTTATACTAATGAAAAAGTCTGGGCGACCAGACCTTTTTCCATTAGTATAAGTCTGATTTACAACATTAAATGCTTACCAATCAGTGTGCACGTTTTGGAATATTAATGGGGGGTCGTTGTATAATACTCATTTTAAAATGCTGATTCCACAAGCTGTCTGCACTGCAAAAGTTACATTTTAAATGTTACTTGAAACTGACAGTCTCTAGAGCACATGAAAAGATACATATTACTTTTTGCAACATGTTATTTTTGCAGTTTCCTCACACTCTGTACAAACTCACTTGGCAACTGATAGCTATTCACTTAAAATATCAGTTTAAATATTAAATGTGCCCTTGAAATGCTATTGACATTTTGACAAAATATAATGTGAACTGTAAAATGAGTGACTTGAAAGAAGTGAAGTAATGCATAGATTTCAAAGACAGTTCTTGACACTACAGTAAAAGTAAAAATGTATATTCACAAGGAAGTATTGAAATGTTTTATTCTTCCAGTTAAAATAGCTTACTGTCAACATTTTGCCATATCAGAAAGTTTGAAGAGCTAGGAAATTACTATTCTTTGTCTTTATCTTTATAATGATTATTAGACAGATGTTAGACTGCTTAGTTTAATGAATTGTAACATATGTTTATAAGGAAAAGTGGACTCCATTACTCACATTGGACTACACATTCCTGGAAACTCAACTGAAATGTTTCCAAATTACTTGTGAATTTAAATGAAACTGCCTGATTAATAAGCATAATTTACTTTAACAACCTGAATCCATAAGCTATCTGCTCTATATATGCTACATTATATATGTCACTTGCATATGACAGTCTCTAGAGCACACAAAAATACATATTTTTGCAACATGCTATATTTGCACTAACCATACATTGTAAACTAACTCAACTGGCAACTGACAAGTTATTTATTTGAAACATCAGTCTAAATATTAATTGTGCCCTTGAAATATTGTTGCTGTTTTGATAAAACAAAACCTGAATTGAAAAAAGAATGATTTGAAAAAGTGAAGTATTGTACAGATTTCAAAGACAGCTATTGGCGCTACAATATAAGTATAAATGTATACATGCAAGGAAAAATTGAAACGCTTTATACTTTTAGTTAAAATAGCTTATTGTTAACTTTTTGCTTTATCAGAAAATTTAAAGAGCTAGGAAATTATTTCTAATTTGTCTTTATAATGTTTACTAAAGTGATGTTAGTCACTGACTTGTTTAATGGATTGCAAGTCATGTACAAGACAGACTACAGAATGTTATTTCTGTTTACCTATGTTTGCTTAATTTCTTTTATTAGTACTGATTTAAAACAAGGGAAAGAAAGGGAAGGGAAATCTCTGTTTTTGATCAAGGGAGGAGAGGCTTAAGAGTATTCTAACTGCCCAAAGAACTCTCTAAGATGCTCTAAATACTATTTGATTAATACTTACCTAAGGTAAGTCTTGATTACCATATAAGTACCTTCACATTCATTCTAGACCTGATGTGATTACCCATTCTGGAAGCAGGAGGTGCCCTATGCAGGATGGGAATTGTCAGGGTGATCATAGTTCATTCTTAGACTCTGCTTTGTAAATCTATAAATATGTAAAAGCACTGCACACTAGAATGTAGGGCACCTCTACTCAGAGTCAGGATACCACTGATAAGCCATGTCTTTTCATAAGTGTAAGTTGAAGTTGGTGAGCTGAAGAGTGGGAAAGTAAAGGAAGACAGCACTCCTACAGTAAATTCATATTTCATTGGTAATCACTCATTGTCTCCTGTAGAGTCCTTTTAGTCAAATTATTTTAGTAATAATTTGACTATTTGTTGTTGGCTTATTTAGTGTATGCTCCTCTGTTGCATTTAATTTACACAACATGACATATCTGACATGTTTGGGATCTCCTATGGTTAACTAAATATTGGATATAAGTCAACATAATAATTGTTTACACTAACATTCCATCCTGATATATAAAATACTATAGAACAATAATAGAATAATATAGAATTTCATATATCTTAAGAAAATTCTCCATATAATAATTTAACATATGGAGCTCAGTTGATATTGTTGGTTGAAGGTATGAGTGATAATCCAATAGATCTATATTTATCTATTGGGTTAGGAATGACTTTCATTCCTTGTTTAATGGGACATTCATATTTACTTGTATTTGATACTTTAGAATTAACGTTTTATAGAAGTACATTTTTAAAGCCTGACCAGAATTTTACCCTACTTATATTTAAAGAAGAAAGAACATTAAATTACACTGTCAAGTTTACACATGTTATCAGAGAATATGGTATAAGTACCATAATCAAAATAAAAAAAGAAGCAAACATTTCTTCCAACAATAACTTGAAATGGATTTAACATTCTTATCATTAAATACTAATGGCTTAAATAATGCAATTAAAACATCAAACTTACTGAAATATTTAAATCTAAATAAGGAACAAGTAGTATTTTTCCAGGAAATGCATTTTAAGACTAATGATAGCTTTATTTGGAACCCTAAGGAATATACAGTCTTAGCTCAATCCTCCTATAAAACAAAGAGAAAAGAAGTATCAATTCTCTGGAAGAAAAACATAATCACTCCAAAAGTTATTTATACATATGAAGACAAAGAAGGTCTACTAGCATTTGTTATAATTAAATTTAATAACAGAATATGGACCTTAGCTAATCTATATTGCTTCCTAGGAATTGGAGCAGGAACAGTTAAAAAACACCTAGATTTTATTTCCAACAATTATAAAAGAAATCTTATACTGGGAGGAGACTTCAATTGTACCTTAGTAGCTTCTGAAACCACCAAGAAGACTTTTTGCATAGCAACTATTTCAAAATCCTTAAAAAATGGATTGATTCATTTCATTTAATAGACACTTTTAAAGAAAAAGATGATAAATCCTTATTATTTTCCCATAAAGACCATAGATTTGGAACACAAACCAGAATAGACAAATTATTCGTAGTTCAAGATTTACAGACAAAAATCCTCAACTTCTCAATAGTTCCATGCCCCTTCTCAGATAATGACTCTCTGATAATGAAGCTCCAAATAGAGTTTAAACCTTTAATCCTCTCAACTAGAATTCCATCATATATCATGAAAATTAAAGAATTCAGACCCTGGTTGTTGTCACAACTACATTTATTTCTTGAAATTAATAATACAACAGAAATCAGTAGAGTCATGGTTTGGGACTCATTAAAAGCATATTTATTTGGTAAGACCCTTAGCTGGTACAAAAACAAAGTTAGAGAGTGGGAATCTGAATCATTAGACTTGCAAACCAGACTTTTGACAGCAAAATCTAAAAAAAGTCAGAATTGTCCAGAAGTCAAAAAAGAAATAGAGGAATTAATAAAAAAATATAATGAAATTCTAACACACAAAACATGTCTAGCCTTGGAAAAATTAAAAATAAACTCATTAGCCACCTCCCCCAGATATCTACATAACTTAACTGCAAGAATTAAAATACAATCTAAAGCAAATAACATTAGTATATATATATATATATATATATATATATATATATATATATATATATATATATATATATATATATATATTATGAAAAGAAAGGAAAAAGTATCAGATATAGGAGACATCATTGAAGCATTTCGGTTCCATTATATGGAACACTTAAAAAAAAAAAAAGATTTAGATACCAACCAAATAAACTTAGATATAAATCTTATCAATATAAAAAAATTCCCGAAAACTTAAAACTAGACCTACAAAAACCTATATCCTACAAAGAAATTGTTGACAAGATAAAAGAAAGTAAATCTAACAAAGCTCCAGGGATAGATGGTATAATTACGGAAATTTACAAACTCTTCCCTTCAACAGTAATCTCCCTTTTTCATAAAACTTTGCTAGAAGTCCAGTCAGAAGCAAAAATACCACCCTTATGGAAATATTCTCTCATAACACCAATTCTAAAAGATAATAAACCATCAGACCTTTGCACCTCATAAAGACCTATATCATTACTGAATAATGATTACAAAAATATTCATGTCAATCCTAGCTAACAGAATGAAAATCCCATTTTCAAAGACAATTAATAATGATCAGACTGGATTTTTACATAACAGGCACACACATAATATTAAAAGGATACTTACTCTTATAGATTATATGAATAAAGAAGATAGAGAAACGCTTGTAATTGGATTAGATATAGAAAAAGCCTTTGATTCCCTCAACTGAGAATATCTATTTAAAACTTTAGCATTATTTGAATTTCCTCCTTCCTTCATCTTATTACTAAAAAACATATATATTAATAACTCAGCCTACATTAAATTAGGTCCTTTCACCTCAGAGTCTATCCATATAACAAAAGGTACTAAACAAGGATGCCCCCTTTCACCTATTTTATTTACTTTGGCTATAGAAATACTTTCAGAAATAATAAGCAATAATCCAAGAATAAAAAGAATAGAAGTCTATGACCAGTACATATCTAAAATAATGCTTTTTGCTGTTGATATTTTATTAACCCTATCAAACTCCAGAGAGTCATTAGGAGAGCTAGAAGAAGTAATGGAGACATTGTATAAGATTTCAGGTCTACACTTTAATAGATCAAAATCAAAATTTCTATGTTTAAATAAAAAAAAAAGACCTACAAGTTACAGATAAATCCATCATAGGAAAACAAGAACTTACGCTAAATTATTTGGGAATAGTGTTATGCAAAAATATAAACTAAACAATATTAATACATTTTAATAACTTTATTGAAAAAATAAAAAATATATATAGAAAAGTGAACAAAAGATTGCAATTAATAAAAATGGTCTTATTGCCAAAAATACTATATGTAGCATTAGCAATACAGTTAATTCCTGAAAGATGCATTCTTAAAGAAACAAACTCATGTTTAATAAAATTTTTATGGTATCCCAAAAAGAATAGAGTAGCTCTGACTCATCACATTAGACCCTGGAAACAAAGAGGATTGAACATCCCAGAAATAGAAACATATATAAAAGCATATGTGCTTAAAACTACAATAGACTGGATAAACCCAAATTATTTGCCAACTGGAACGAATTAACAACGGCTATATTAACAAATGAATTTAATCTGTTAAAAACATTTTTAATAGTAGACAAATCAAACAAACCCTGGTACATAATATGCATAAGTATACAATATAATATAACAAAACCTTCTAAAACAACACTGATTAATCATTACATCAATTCATTTAGGAAACTTATCAATGCAAACATAGATCTAAAACTTTGGTTTGACCTTTTAACCCCATTTACCATCACTAAGAACTTTTCTCACAAAATATATAGGGAAACAATAACCTCCTGGGAACAAAATGGATTCTTATGCTGGTTTCAATGTGTAAATAAATTAAATGTTTTAGATATACATATGATAAAAACTGCTTACAATATTGCTACACAGGACTGGTTAACCTTACAAAGCATTCTAACGTACACTCAAGATTTATGCAGATTAATTAATAATTCCTAATTTAAAGATATTCCAAATCTAATAAGTTTTATGTATGAATTTATATATAATAGTTGTGAAAAGAAAAATTCCATTTCAAATTTATATAAAGAGTTAATAACATATAAAACAATTCCCAAGCCATCATACTGGCAGTTCTTAACAAAAGGTCAGTCATTGCAGTTAACAGAAGAAATTAAAAGTAACATCTTCCTATCAGTTAATTACACCTCTAACACACAGTACTGGAAAATATTTAACTGGAAATACTTACATAGAGCATTTTTAACACAGAATTAAAAAGATCAGTACTACTAATTTTTATTTTTTTTTTGCTGGAGGTGTGAAAAGTCAAATAAAACAGACTGGATTCATATTTTTTATGAATGTAATAAAATGAAATCATATTGGAATGGAATCATTTTTTACAAGCTTCATTTAATGAATCCTTTACCTTAACTAAAATATTGATAATACTAAATGTAAATGAAGATCCCTACCTGAATAAGACAAATATGTATTTGTTATGGACAATACTTGCTATATCTAGGAAATGCGTAACCAGAAGGTGGAATTCAAATACACCCCAAACCTTGTAAGAATTCTCCACTTTACTGAAGACAACTGCATTGATGGAAAAAAAAATCAAAGAACTACAAATCTATCCCAGGCCATTGGTAAATAATCCTTGGAAGAAAGTTATATCTTTGTTGGACACTCTTCAACAATCAATATTGTATCTCTGATAACTGATCTGTTAATTCTACATTTAATAACATACAGTGTATATTGTAAATATTGTATATAGTTGTTTAAAATGATATTTAAAAATATTATGTAAATGTTATTTTAATTGAAAATAAAGAAAAGAATATTTGAAAAAAAAAGAAACTCCAGAATGGATGAAATTGAAGCTAGGAATGGATCAATATCATTCTGAAATGTCCATAAAGGAAATCTATTCCATTTGCTAAGATGTAGCTTTCTGGTAGATTTTTTTATGAGAGGATATTAAATTATGTTGAGCCTTGGCTGAGAGGTTGTGAATCCTGGCTAAGTTTGGAATTGGAGCAGCCAAGCTGTTGGTTTGCGGGAGTGAAGAGAAGGATGAACAACCCCCGATGAATGGGTCAGAAGATCCGGAACCACATCCAGGATCCAAGGTTCTTTCAACAGATGAGGCTGAAGGGAGGGAAACCAAATTTGACGAGGCCAGTAAGGGGCTATTAAGATTATGGTCCTTCCCAGAGTCTTTGCTTTCTGTAATACTTTGGGTATTAGAGGGAAAGGAGGAAAGGAATAAAGGAGACCCAGGGGCCAATTGTGTACCAGTACATCCCTTGGGGCATCCCCCTGTGGGTGGATTAGGGTGAAGTAGTTGCTGCATTTTGTGTTTGCTGGGGTTGCAAATAGATCGCAGCAAGGCTGGACCCATCTGTGAAAAATCCTTTCCGCTACTTGTTTCTTTTGGGACCACTCGTGAGGCAAAAGAATTGCCCTGCTTAGCATGTCTGCTATCACAAATGGATTTGCCCAGGATGTGTGTTGCTATCAGAAAGTGCTGGGAAGAAGTTGCCTACTGCCATACTCTCAGGGCCTCTCGACACTGGGGATATGATTTGGTTCCTCCTTGTTTATGTATCAGACCACTGACATATTGTCTGTCTGAACTGTAATTATTCCCAGAGGGAGAGAGTCTTGAAAGGACTGCAGTGCTAGGACTACTGCTCTCATCTCCAGGACATTGATAGGCAGATGAGCCTCGTGTTTCTTCCACGTGCCCTGGGCTGTTCTTCCCTGATAATGTCCCCCTCACCCTATCTAGGAACCATACATGGTCTCCCTGGCTATAGGAGTGGGTAGAACAAATAGATGGCCTAGGGTTACTTGTTGGGATGTCAGCCACCATTGAAGGCCCTTCTTGCATGTATTTGTAATTATGATTTGGTGTGATATTGGAAGCTCCTGAAAGGACCATTGAGAGAAAAGGAGCCACTGTAGTACTCGCATTTGCATCCGACCCACAGGAATGGCAATGATTGCTGCCGCCATCATACCTAGCAATTTGAGTACGATTAAGACTGGGGCTTTTGTCTTTGGAAGCAGGTCTAGTATTTGTTTTCATAAAAGACAAACACTTTCTGGAGGAAGGCTTAAGGTCATTGTGACTGTATTTAGTTCTGCTCCTATAAAAACGGTCTGTTGCAATGGCGACAAGGCAGATTTTTCTGAGTTTATGGTAATCCCCAATAGATTGCAGATATTTAAAGTTGTGTCCCTTGCATGTATGAGTTGATGCCTGGTGGTGGCAGTGAGGAGCCAGTCATCTAGAAATGGAAACACCTGGAATCCCAAAGTCTCAGGTGAGCTGTGACTACTGCCATGCATTTGGTAAACACTCTGGGGGCTGTAGTGAAACCAAAGGGCAGAGCGCAAAATTGATAAAAACTGGCTCCTAGCCAGAAGCACAGAGCATCCCTAGATGGTCTGTCTGTCCATTTTTATGTGGTAGTATACATCCTGGAGATCTATCAAGCACATCCAATTGCCTTTCCCCAGGAAGGGGAGTATTGACTGTAGCGTGACCATCCAGAACTTTGTCTTTTTTACCGACTTGTTTAGTCTGCTGAGGTCTAGAATAGGTATCCAGTCCCCCATTTTCTTTGGAACCAAAAAGAACCTTGAGTAACTTCCGGATCCTCCCTGGTCTGCTGGGGCTGGTTGGATGACTCTTTTTTCCAGCAACTTTTGGACCTCTATGGTTGCTTGTTCCCTGTGACTGGGTAGAACGTCTGGTATTTGTTTTTCACAAGAGGGGGCGGTGTGGCTTAGGGAATTGAGTATCCTCTGGATATGATACTTTGTGCCCAGCTGTCTTTTGTTATTTTTAGCCAGGCATCTGGGTACAAAGAAAGGTGTCCCCCGACTGCCTCCAGAGATGGACAGCCGGGTCTCCTTTCAGGAGCTCTGATAGGGCTTCCCAAAGGACTGATCTCTGTCACCCTGATTCTGCGGCAGACCCCCTCTGCCGCGTGGATGGTGTCTTCCATTATTTCCCCCTCCTCTGCCTCTAGAGGGGGCTTCACCATGAGTATCCTGGAAATATCCTTGAGATTTATGGAACCACATCTTTCTACCCCCATACCTTTGGGGTAAGGCCTAATCAGGGTAGAAAAACATACTTTCATGGCAGACAGAGTCCTTCCGTCTTTCTCACTCCTGGTAAGTGTTTCCTTTACTTTCGGTCAAAAAGCGATGAGCCGTCCAAAGGGGTGTTAATAAGGGAAGATTTAAAGGGTTCCATAAAGGAACACAGGCGCATCCAGAAATGTCTCCTAAGGGCAATTTCTGTACCCGCTGCTCTGTTTGTTCCATCAGCTGCATATGACACCAGATGCATGGAAGAGTTTACAATAGAATTAAGAGTAGAGAGCTGGGAAGTTACCTTGTCAGAAACCCCCGCAGCTAGTGAAACATGTAGGGTATCTCCCAGTTCCTTTAGGAGATCCCTTTGTAAGCTAGTGAAATTTGTGAGATAGTTCAGCGATAGAACGACAAAAGCCGCTGAACTAAACATTCACTTCCCATACCTGTCCATGATCCTGGAGTCTCTATTAGGAGGATGAACAAATATAGAAGTTTCTGATAGTTCCTTCTTGGTGGCTGATGCCATCACCATGGCATCAACAGGCACTCCTTTAGTTAGAAAGGTTTTGTCTTAAGGGCAAGTTATCAATTTATTAGGCCTCCTGGGAAAAGGCTCCTTGGTATCCGGCGACTCCCATGCCCTCCAAGAGAGAAACTCAATCAACTCATCAAAGGGTGGAGACACCCAAGAGGTGGAGGGTTGAGACCCAAAAGCCTTCAGTAGGACTGACTCATCATCAGTAGGGTTAAGGGATTTCCAACCACCCTCTGTTTAAGAATTTCTAAGATATCTGTGAATGAGATATCCTCTGAGGGGGACTATTGAGACCCTTCTGATTCATCTAAGTCAGTATCCAAAGTGACGGATTCCTGTGCGGAGTCCAGATGCTTCCTCTTGCAAAGTCTCTTCCTGGGAACCTCTTCGGTGGGAGCTTTTGGAGAGGTCTTGGAAGAGCATAGCTCACCCAATCGGGCTTCCTGAGGCTCAGGGTCTCTACGCTTCAATGGAGTGTGTGCTGTAGAGGTAGACACCGGTGCTTTAAGGGAGAAAGCTGCTGGTACTGACGGTGTGGTTGTTGATGTGGACAATACCCTCCTCATGGCCTCGAAGGCCCCTCTGTCTCGACGAGATGACTCCCCCGGATCCAAGGATACAAGAGACTCTCCCAGCACCAGAAGAGAGGGCTCCAAGCCTGATGTCAGAACAGAGCTCAGTTGAGCAGAGGCCCTGAGAGGCAAAGTCGGTCTGACTATCCTCCCCGGACCTGACCAGCGAGCGTCGACTCTGAAATCCCTCAGCACCGAAGATATCAGGGTAGTCAGGGCCAGCAAACCTAAGGTAGGTGTCAGCCCCAAAGGCTCCACGATCATCAGTTCTGAGATCTCCAGCTCTGAAATTTTGAAGCAGATTGGAGGAGGAACAGAACACAGTGGGGGAATTTGTGTCAACTCCAAAATCACAAAGGTTGGTGCCGATAAAATTTTGGCAAGCACCGGTAACTGAAAAAGACTCTTCACCACACGGTCCACATCCAAATCAGAGAATGTACTTGAGGCCCGAGAAGAATGTGTGGATGAAGCCACCGACTGTAAGATGGGGGATTTCAATGTAGGAGATACTGACTCCAATGTCGGAGATGGGCTCTTAACTAAAACAACAGTCGGCTTTGTTGGCTCAGGAGCCGATGTTGAAGCTTTACTCACTCTGGTTTTTGGAGTTGATGGGCTTTTCTCTGGTTCTGAAGAACTAGAAGATGTCTTAGATTGTTTATCATGCTTATCCAGTGCCTCTTGGAAAGAGGATTTTAAAATACCTCTATCCATAAATGTCCTCTTTCTCTCATGCAACACTCTAGCACTAAAAGAGTGGCATATGGAACAGCTTTCTTGTAGGTGCACCTCACCGAAACAATAGACACAGTCAGTATGTCCATCAGTGATGGACATCTTTTGCCCACATCTTGGCCATTTTTTAAATCCAGACTTGGATTTCTCTTTCTCTTGATGAGACATCCTATCAGTAACAAATAGAAAAAAAACTCTCTCTCTCTCTCTATATATATATATATATATATATATATATATATATATATTGTACAAGAAAAAAACACTCAGAAACTTTTACTATGTCTAAGCTATGAGTAGAATATATATATATATATATATATATATATATATATACATACATATATATATATATATATATATATATATATACATATACATATATATATATATACATATATATATATATATATATATATATATATATATATATATATATCAAGACAGCACACTAACTCCTAATAATGCAAGATCTCTAAACAGTGTTAATTATCTTAAACAACTAAGCTATCTAAGTTATGTAAATTATCGAATTAGCTAAATATCAATATACTTGCCCTGTAAATAAAAAGGGTTCTAACTAACACCACACAACTATGTAAGAATAAATATGCGATAGGGTGAACTAAAGGCCTAAAAATGCGGTCAGTTATCTAAGTTGTTTAAACTATCTAAACATCTAGCAAATTACCAAGAATACACTAATAGAAAGGTTAACTACTATATAAAAAGGAAACTTATTATTGAACTATCTAATTTCAGCTTTTTAACAAGTTTTTAAGAGAAAAAAAGCAATAACTTTCACTGGCCAGAGCTGGTGAACCTCCGATCATGTTGCAACGGCAAACAAGATCTGAGGGAAGATCAAGGTGCATCATAGGATAGGGAGTTGGCCTCGAGCTGGTTGAAGACCTCAAGCTTTTGCAGTTGGATGAGTGGCTCCAAACCCATCAGTAAGAATGAACGGCGAGATAGAGCAACTTCACATTACAAGTTTTTTTCCCCCTGCCAAGGAAACTTCTAGTATCAGATGAATGTAGTCTTCAGTGGCAGTAAAGCTGTGAAGGGCTTTGCACCCAAATTTGTTTTTTAGAAGCTCATTTCAAGCTGCTTGATCATGTAGTCATATGAAAGGTGGCCTGACACTTTGGAAGGTGACTGGCCATAATATCTTTTGAAGGATGTAACCCAAATAGCTAAGGCTACTGCAGAAGTGATCATATGAAGAACATTTTAACCAAGCTATCAAATGTAATGACAAGTATAGAGTTTTCCTTAGATTTTTTAAAGAGGCAAATTTTAAGCTGAACTGCTATCTTACTTGACTTACTTTGTGAATTAGGTATGTAGTACCCAGGATACCTTTGTAAACACATAAAATAAATACTGATATAGAATTTCTGGGTCTTGGCAGATAATGTTTGTCCAGATAATGGCACAGTTTAAGTAAAGTTCCCCTTAAAACTAGGGTGTCATTAACTATTTCTGAGTTCTTGAAATTGAACAAGGCCTCAGGCTGCATCAGAATAAGTAACAAGACCATAAAAACTGTGTCTCATGTATCAGAAGAAACCTGCCCTCGTTTACTTAAAATCTGAGGACGGCAATGAGATCAATACCTGGATTAGTATCAGTATAAAAAACAGTCTATAAAACTAAAGAGTGCCAGGAGACACATTTTTAAATTATAAACCAATACACATTCTGGCGTGCATGGGAAATTTATGAGGAATTTAATACTAACCAGATAACATAGACACCTTATTAAAAATAATCTGGTACACATTCTGCAGCAAGATTTTGCAGCCAACAGATCCACAACATGTGTTATTGTTCTTTAATTTAATATCAGCTGTAGACAAAAAAAAGTTAAGTACACATTGTCCATTTAGATTTCTCCCGTGCTTTAAATACCATAAATCATAATGTGTGTTAAGTTAGCCAAATTGAGTATAGATGTGCATTTAATCGAACTGAATGGTTGGCACATAGCCACTGGGCTGTCAATGTAGAAATAATCACAATCTAGTGCAACTACAACCTAGGGGTTCCATTTTTGTATAACTATTTATTTAACCTGTATCTTTCTGCCTTACAATTCAGTAATAGTGTTTTCTATAACATATATGACAACATCAAATCAGTAAAACATTTAGTTAATCCTGATGAAGTCACTTTTGTTCAAACTGCATTACATGAATTAAATCAAGAAACAAAACAACAGCATGTTTTTGTCAGCAAGACTTAAGTGTATGATTTTCAGTAATTGCAAAACTATTACTCTGTAGTTAATTAGCACCTTTTAAGAGCAATGATGTATAAAAATGTAAGTGCATTTATTGATGAACAAACTTTTTGTTGTCAATGTAAAATGACCTTGGGTTTGAAATATGTATCATTTAGGTGTTGTTTTACTAAATCAGAAATTGAGAATCATCTAATTCCAGTATTCACCAGTATCATCTGAGTTAAAATGGAGAATGGATGTCCTGTATAGTACTCTGTGTCAAGTGAATTAAACAAAGAAACAGAGAAATTACAATATAGAAAAACAAGGAAACAAATAATATAAATAGTTTACCTTTCCAAGAAACTGAAATAACTGACCTGGAGTTCTTTTATGATGCAGAAAACTTTTAGAAGGTATTGTCTGGTGCTATAAAACTTGTAATAATCCATTTCTGTCTGAATTTGTAGGGCAGAAACTGTATATAGTTCATAAAAGGGGGATATTTAAGAAATTTTAAAATGGAAATGTAGAACAATATTTTGTAGAATTCTGGGTCTTGTTATTATTCTTGGTAAAACATGGCAGAGTCTGTGGTTTTCTTCCTCTTATGACTGACATGATTTATTTTTTGGCCTGCCCATGGAGCAACAGAAAGGTTTCTACCCAAGTACTTGAGTAAATATCTGAAGGATGTCCAAGGAAGGGAAGAACTTAAATACTGCACGGGGTGACCTCAGAGTACATACTGCTGCTATAATTTCCAACCTAGGTATACACCTTGTGGAAGTTCACAAAGTTTTTTGTGAAAGTAATTAGTTGAGAGTTGCCTTGCAACAAGCCCAATCATGCCTGCTGGCCTATGTAATTGCATGATAACTATGGAGAAAGGAATGTACATGGATAGATTGCAAAAATCCCTCAGACCTGTGGTATCATGAAATGGAATATTAAAAATAAATGTAGAACAATTTATGAGCAGTAATATAAAAAAAAGAAGTTATGTACCTACCATAATGTTCCATGTTAGTTGTCCTTCATCTCGCCTTCCTTCTTGCTGGATGGGTTCGGAGCCGAACTCAGCCACTTACTATAGCTCGAGAGCTCTTTACTGGCTCGAGGCTACACCTTATCCCAGAATGCCCAACGTCAGCTACCCAGATCTCGTTTGAGATAGCTCACACTCGACATAATTATAGAAGATAATCCATTAATAAACTTGGATATACAGTTAATTGTCATGGTTTGCTTGGGAAGCAACTAATAACAAAACAAATTAGCCAGTGAAACCATTGAGAAACTCCTCTCAATTCTCAAGGAAGGGGGAAGGAGGGAGGGATGCAAGAAGGAAGGCAAGATGAAGGACAACTAACATGGAACATTATGGTAGGTACATAACTTCTTTATGTTAAGTTGTCCAATCTTGCCTTCATTCTTGCTGGATGGGACAGTGTCCCTAGCACCTCAATCCTAGGTGGCTCATTGGAACAGACTCTTCAGAACCGTGGAACCAAAGGAAGCCCTGCCCCGGGATACCACATCTACTTTGTAATGAGAAATGAATGTATGAGGATCTGCCCAAGTAGCTGCTGCACAAATTGAATATATGGGCAATCTAGATTGAAACGCTACCGAAGTAGCTACTGACCTGGTTGAATGACCTTTGGGTTTTGCTGGAAGATCTTTTTGTCGCAAATGGTAGGTATGGGCTATGGTGTCGGATAACCATTTGGACAATGTTACTTTAGAAACTGGAAGGCCTTGTTTGTTGTTAGCAAATGAAAGGAACAACTGATCTGATTTTCTCATCTATTTAATTCTATGGAGATAGAAACACAGTTGTCTATGCACATCCAATTGGTGTAATCTGTATTCTGCCTTGTTGGAATGATTAGGGAAAAAGACAGGATGTTCAATGGATTGATTCAAATTTTGTTCTGAACAGACTTTAGGTAGAAAAGATGGGTTGGTTCTCAGAGAAACTCTGTCTTTGGGAAAAAAATAGGTATGGAGAGCAAACATATAGTGCATGAAGTTCTGAAACATGTCTGGCAGAAGTAATAGCAACTAGGAAGATAGTTTTCAAAGAGAGAAATTTCAAGGAACATGATGCTGCTGGTTCAAAGGGTGGCAGTATCAAGGAGGCCAGAACCAAATTGAGATCCCAAGGTGGAAGGGGCTCTTTCACTGGGGGTCTAAGTAGAGATGTACCTCTCATTAAGGCCTTACAGAGTTTGTGAGATATTATGATGGAGTTAGAAACTCTGACGTGAAAATTTGAAATGACAGCTAGTTGTACTCTAATGGTAGCAGCCGCTGCACCAGAATGAAACAGTTCTGCTAAGAAATCCAAAATCTCGTCTACAGGAGCTGAATGTATAAGGCACTAGTCTGTTTTTGAGTCCTGATATCACTGGTATGTTCAATAATTCTAGTTTTTAATTTCCTATGTGTTTTTCCTATGTAGAAGGCTTGACAACTTGTGCATGAAGCAGCATAAACAACCCTACTAGTGTTACAGTCACAAACCCCGGGACATCTAATTGTCTTTTCATAATTAGAAATTAATAAATATGGTCCATTATTAATAAATCTGCATATGCGACAAACTCCACATTTATTCATTTTGGATTTCGTAATCATTTCATTGTATATGGGTTTTTCAAACAAATTCTTTAAAGTTTTCCCTTTACTGAAAGTAAATTTGGGTTTATTCCCCAAAATATTCTCTAAATCAGTATTAGTTTCTGTAATGATGTCCCATGAGTCATGTAACACTTTAATGATTTGTTGTGATTTTTCATTAAAAGGGATGACAAAAGTGTCATGCCCAACAATCCTAACATTCGACATGTCTTTAGATGGTAAACCATAATATATAATAGGTTTATATAGTGTAGGTCTGTTTCTTATTATGTCTTGACTAATATTAGATACTAATTCCTCAGGGTAAGCTCTAGAAGTAAACATGTTTTTTAATTTGATAAGTTCTTCCAAAAAAGTGTCATCACAACTTACTAATCTAGACAGCCTCACCATCTGACCTTTTACAAGGTTTCTCTTCTGATGACTCGGGTGACAGCTGTCGAAGTGTAAAAACGAGTTGGAGTAAGTTTTTTTCCGATAAATATTTGATTCAAGTTTATCATTTTGTAATGATATTGTAATATCTAAAAAATTAATCTTTTCTGATGAAGTGTAACTTGTAAATTTTAAAAAACTTGTCGTTAGCCCAATGTGTGTAATGAATTCTTTGAGCTCAAATTCAGATCCTTTCTAAAAAATTAAAATAGCATCCAAACATCTTAGATATAATAAAATCTTACTCCAAAATTTGCAAGAAAAAACATGCTCTTCCTCCCATGCTGCTAAAACTAAGTTAGCATAGATGGGGGCACATTTGGCCCCCATTGCAACACCATTTTTTTGTCTATAATAATGACCATTAAAATATATAAAATTATTTTCTAATACCAATTCTAACATCTGTGACAACAGTCTACACTCAGAGTTGTCATAATTGCTGTGTTTGTTAAGACATATTTCGAACAATTCAAGACCTTCTTAATGTGGAATTACACTAAAGAGATTAATTACATCAATAGTGACCATACAAAAATCAAATTTACCATCAACAATATTTACAAAGTGTCTAATGGAATCCAAACAATGCCAAGAGTCTCTGACAATGTGTGGAAATTTCGTTAAAACATTTTTACACTTAAAATCAATAAAGGCAGCCAAGGCCTGAGTCTTTGATCCTATGGCAGAAACAATAGGTCTGAATGGAGGATTGTCTATATGTTTGTGAATTTTTGGAATCCCAAAAATAGATGGTATAATTGGGAATTCCACAGTAATATATTGATAAATTTTTAAATCAATCCCTCCATCCATCAAAAACTCGTAAAGCAGCCAATCAATTTTAATATATGCTTTGTCAGCATCGTGCCTATCACTACATTGGATGTCCCAGGGATATGAGTTGCTGTCAGAAAACACTGGGAGGAAATTGCCCATTGCCACAGTTTGAGGGCCACTCAGCACAAGGGGTAAGACCTGGTTACACCCTGTTAGTTGATGTACCAAACCACTGACATATTGTCCGTCTGTATTGCAATAGTCCCAGCAGGGAGTGAGTCTTGAAGAACTTGCAATGCTAGGAGCACCGCTCTCATCTCCAGGACATTGATGTGCAAGTGGTACTCGTGAGGTTGCCAAGTGCCTTGGACCGTCTTCCCTAGACAATGCCCACCCACCCTATCAGGGAAGCGTCCGTGGTCACTGTGGCGACCGGATGGGGTTCCATGAAAGGTCTACCCTGAGTAACTAGTGTGGAGACCATCCTCCTAGAGCTTGAAGAACATGTTTGACTTGAATTATTTTGCTCCTCAGGAGAAGTGACACCTGTTTTTGAATAATGGAAACTCTTCCTGAGGCAATTTTACAATAATTTTTCTTGTGTTTAGCTCTGCTCCTATGTATGTAATAGATTGACAGGGCAACAAGGCAGATTTTCAAAGTTTATTGTGATGCGTAGTTGAGCACAGGATGTGATGGTGTAATCTTGTGCCTCTATAAGTTGTTGCCTGGTGGTAGCAGTGAGGCGCCAGTCATTCAGATAAGGAAATACCTTGAATCCTAGACATCTCAGGTGAATGGTGACTACTGCCATGCATTTTGTGAACATCCTGGGGGCTGTGGTGAGACCAAAGGGCAGAGCTCTGAATTGGTAATGACTGGACCCTAGCCAGAAGCGTAGAAATCTCCTCGACCATCTGTCAAATTTATATGATAGTACACGTCCTGAAGATCTATGGAGCACATCCAATTGTCCTGACTGAGAAAGGGGAGAATGGACCGCAGTGTTACCATCTGGAACATTTCTTTTTATACAGATTTGTTTAACCTGCTGAGATTCAGAATTGGCCTCCAGTCCCCTGTCTTTTTGGGCACTAAAAAGAATCTTGAGTAAGTTCCAGATCCTACTTGGTCTGCAGGGACTTCCTGGATGGCTCTTTTTTCTAGCAGTCATGAAACTTCTGTGACTGCCTGATACCTTAGATTGAGTGGAACATCTGTGATGGATTTTTTTAAACAAATGGGGGTTGATGAAATGGAATCTTGTAACCTCCTGATATAATGGCTAGTACCCATTTGTCTTTTGTAATATTTTGCCAGGTGATTGGGTACAATGAAAGCCTTCCCCCAGCTGCCTCCAGAGCTGAGCAGTTGGGCATTCCTTCAGGGATGTTGATAGGGTTTGGAAGAGAATGTATCTCTGTCACCCTGATTTTGCGAACCCCCTCTACCACAAGGGTGGTGTCTGCCATTGTTATTATTTCGCCCTCTGTCCCTGGCAGAAAATTCACCATGTGCATCAGGCAAGTGTCCCTGGGATTTTCAAAACCACATCTTTCCACCCTTCTAACCCTTTGGGTATGGCCTGGTAGGAGTTGAAAAATGGGCTCTGACATCAGAGAGCGTCTTGCCTTCCTGCTGGCACCTGGTAAGCATGTCTTTCATCTGAGGCCCAAAGAGAGAGGAGCCATCAAAGGGGGTATTGGTGAAGGATGCTCTGAAAGGTTCCGCAAACTGACACAGCTGCAGCCAAAAATGTCTCCCAAGAGCCACTCCTGTTCCTGCAGCTCTACTCGCTCCATTGGCTGCATATGAAATAAGCATCATGGAGGAGTTGAATATTGAATTAAGAGTCGCCAGTTGGGTAGCTACCTTGGCTCAAGCTCCCTCAGCTGTGGGATCTTATAGGGCATCTTGTAGGAAATCCCTCTGAAGCCAAGTAAAATGGGAATGATTGTTCAGGGACCTAAGGGAGAAGGTCGCTGATGAAAACATTTGCTTCCCATATCTGTCCACTGTACAAGAGTCTTTATTCAGTGGATGGACAGATGAGGAGGTTTCAGCTAACTCTCTCTTTGTGGCTGCTGCTACCACCATGGCATCAACTGGGACATCTTTAGTCAAGAATTGTTTGTCTTGGGGAGCTATGATGAATTTATTGGGTCTCCTCGGGACAGGTTCCATGGAATCTGGAGCTGACCAAGCCTTTTGAGACAGTACAGACATGAGTGGATCAAACGTCGGAGACACCTAGGAGGTGGAAGGTCGGGAATCAAATGTGTCCAGGTATAGAGGGGGCTAGGGAAGTCCAGCTTTGCCTAAGAATCTCAGAGATGTCCGAAAAGGAAACATCTTCACAGGGGGACCTTGGGGACCCCTCAGATTCATCCAGGTCTGTATCTGAGGTGACAGACTCAGAGGAGACTTGGTGCTTCCTCTTGCACTTTTTCTTCTGGAAAGCCTGCTCAGAATGCTTTTGGTAGGTTTTGGAAGAAGAGTGTTCACCCAATGGGGTGTCCTGGGGCATAGGTTCCCTAAGCTTTGGGGCTGTAGGAGGAGCAGAGGTTGTCACAAGCACGGAGGAGGATGGAACCGATAGTGGGGCCGTCTGTGGGAACAGCACTCTCCGCATGACCTCGAAGGTGTCATAGTCTCGACACAAGGAGGGCTCTAGCTCCAAAGAGACAGGAATCCCACTCTGTGCTGAGGGCAATGGCTCCAAGGCCAATGTGGGAGCCGAGCTCAACTGAGCCGATGCTCCAAGAGGGAGAGCGGGGTCGGACAAGGGTCCGATGCCACTTTCCCCCCAGGAGCTGACGAGAGAGCTTCAGTGCCCAGATATCTCAATGGGAGGAAGAACTGAGGTAATCGGAGCCAATGTCGGAGCTGAAGAGGATGTCATCAGAGCTCAAGGAACCACTATTGGAGCGTCCATGGACTCTGGCTCCAAACTAAGTATAGTCGGAGAAGGAATCAAAATCGAAGCGGATGGAGTCGAAGCCTGTTGAGGTGGGCTCAAAAGCATTTTAGCAAGGGCCTGTGGCTTCAGCAACCTACTGACCACTCTCTCCACATCCTGATCAGATAACCTCGAGGAGTGGGAAGATGAGTGATGACTGGTCTTGCTTTGAAGTAAGGATGATTGTGGCACCAAGCGAATCGGCTCCAATGAAGGAGACCTAGCTCATTTGTGGCTCCGAGATGGCTCCGAATTAACAGTTGGAGCTGACGGAGGAGTAGACTTGTCAGTGCCAGATGGCACCGATGCACTTGGTTTGTCAAGCTCACAGGTTGGTTCCGAACATGGAGCCGACGGCTTGACTGGTTTCAAAGGTTTTACTGGCTGAGATGCTTTAGCTGGAGAATCTTGTTTTAACAATCCATGGAGGATAAGCTTGTTTTTCCACTCATGCAGGACCCTTGGACTAAAGGCATGACAAATAGAACAAGAGTCCTGCAGGTGCAGCGCCCCCAACCAGTAAACACAACTAGTGTGCCCATCTGTCAAAGACATCTTCTGACAGCATGAGTCACACTTTTTAAAACCTGAGGTTTTAACTTCCTTAGACATTTTACCAAAAAGACACCCCACAATAGTAAACTAAAAATTAATAAAGACCTTAAAGGAGAGCCTCTAACTTAAACGGCTGTCCTTAAGGGGGGGGGGAACTCTCTAAGTTAAACAAGTTCAGGGAATAACAGAAGGCCTAGCGACTAAGGGACGATGGCCAACAGAGCACAAAAAACACCACAAGGATGAGATAAGGGGTTTACAATAAAATAAACTTACAAACTACTATAAGAGAGAAAATATATATCAAAGTTTAAACAAATTATTTGAAATTAATAGAAAAAAAAGTTATACTAAGCCTGAGCCAGTATTGATAGCAAACTCATAGCTAAAGCGGCAAACGAGATCTGGGTAGCTGACACTGGGCATTCTGGGATAAGGGGTAGCCTCGAGCCAGTAGAGAGTTCTCAAGCTATGGTAAGTGGCCGAGTCAGAGCCAAGGATCAGCTCCGAACCCATCCAGCAAGAACTAAGGCGAGATTGGACAACTTAACATCAATTGTTTGGCTGCAAAGCAAAAAACAGCTAATAGATCAATGAGTCATTAATGAATGCATGGAGAATAATGAATCATGCTGACAACTATATTATTAATACATATAAAACACAGGAATAAATAGTTATAAAAAAGAGATCCAATATAAAAGATTAAAAGATATGCATTACTGATTTCCAGTTTCTCTGCATGAATTCCATGAGATAAGATAACAATGACTGAAATGAGTAAGTGTAAAATGAAAGCATAGGAATGAGAACAGTGACTGAGTAAAAAAAAAAAAAAAAAACGCAAAAAAAACCCACTTTAATTTTAAAGGCAATAAAAGTGTCAAAGGGGCCTCCTATACTCCTTACTTGTGACATGGCGGGCAAGTGCCTAGATTCCTGTTGCTTAGAGATGCCCCTAAATTTGGACTTTGTAAGCATTTATCATATTTGCCCTTCTGTCTCACGGTTCTAAAAATCACAACTGCTTTCCTTGGAACTTGAAAAGAAACCTTAGCATATATTCAAAAAAATGTAATGCTCTTCCAATCAGCACTTATAACATTTTATTTAAGTCCTTGTTTCTCAGAGTATACCTAGTTATGTATATAAAATATCTGTTTTTACAGGTTTACTATCCTAATCAGGAATGGCACAATATTTTTTGTTTAAAAGATCAATTACTGATGTCAGTTTTAGGAAGTTTGTGTTTACCAAATATTGAACTATGGTGATCAACATTCGTACTACCTAACTTTCGGTTTCGAATGTCCATGTTTCTTTAATTTTTACGAGGAGGACAAGTCCCCCTGCACCCCCCACACCCCCTGCATATTATATATAACAATTCCAAGATCGCACTACAGTGAGGAAAAGGATAAATTTCCCAATCCACGCTGTACCGTCATCACCATTCAGAAAATCGACTTCATATTAGTCAATGTATACATCATTCTCTAATAAATTCAACGACTTGCAGTTCAACATTATGAAATGTTGAAAACAATCATTCGACCAACCTGTATTCATCTATGTGCCAGTCCTGATTATGATAGTAAGCCATCTTTACACATGAGAGCAAAGCCATATAGCTTAGATGCTTATCTAGCTGCATTAGCTCCATTTCATGACACACAAAAAGCTGGAGAAAAGATCTGGTCATAGAAAGTAATGCACCAAACACCACTAAGTTTTATTGGATACTCTGTGTGAATAACGGATAAGGCTGCAGAAATCTACACTCATAATGCCTTATTAATCATAACTAGTTTGTACGACTTACTGCAGAAAATGAGTTTTCTTATTCAATTTTCAGTCTAAATTAATACAAAACTCCTCTGTGTGGTGTGCTCTCATAAAGAAAATATCCAGAGATATTAACTATGGAGTTTGCAAAACATTAGTAAGACTGTTAGTATTATTATTGTTAACCCTCAATGTTTCTGCTTTTGATAAAGTGAAATACTTTAAAAAGGAATTAATATACTCAGGAAGCAAACAGTATGTCAAGGTCACAAGACTGATTTCATGCCTTAGCTTTCCACGACAAACAAGTACAGATTTAAATATACATGTATAATAATGCAGTACAATCAAAAGTCTTCATATAACATCATACTTAGCCAGGCTTACTTATACCGTAAATGCATTTCTTTATATGTAACACGTCAAAGTACTTCCTCTCATGTAATGCCTTTCATACCAACTACAGAGGAGTTAAATGGGTTTAAGTCTTCTAATCAAAAACAAACAGGTGAATATAATAGTGGCTAAGAAGGTAATGAAGTGAAAAAGTCAAAATGATTTTTCTGCCCCGATAACTCTCACAAAGGGGGGACTGCACCCACTCTACCTACATCGTGTAACAAAATTGTCAGGTGACTCCATCTTAGCTGAAAAGGGAAAAGCTTTTCAAAAGTTTTGTTGTTGCCAATATTGTTTTGGGCAACTATGCTATTTAATTTATACCTCTCTGAAATAAATGTGCTACAATAAATTAATTACATTTATATTAAGTCAATTTTTACAGGCTGGCGCAGTGGTGCAGCAGTTAACGTTGTCACCTCGCAGCAAGAGATTCCCCACGTTGACTCTCAGCTGGGGTTCCTTCTGTGCAGAGTGTACACGTTCTCACTGCATTTGCATGGGTTTTCTCTGGGTGCTCTGGTTTCCTCCCACATTCCAAAGACATGCATCTAGAATGTTTTTCCCCTAGGCCCCTGCTCAAAATAGGCTCTGTCCTAGTTGGCTTTTCCCGATCAACAAATGTTAAATAAATATTTAAATGTGAACATTTTCTTACAATATTCAGAAATATTTGCCTCAACCTTTGAAGTGCATTTCTTGATGGAGTAATACAACTTTATGTTATAAAATCAAAGCTTGTAAAAAGACAAAAAGACATGCTGGACTTCCTGGTTTGAATCCCTTAGGGTGATGCCATCAGCTTCTACAAGTGACGACAGTACATAAAGACTAAGGGGTTCTCTTTACAAACCCAATATCTCACCACTCTCTCATCTTCACAGTCTATGGCATTACTGACTCTTAAGTATCAAGCCTGTCAGTGTGGGGTAGTGAGGCTATGGTTTTTTACTTAGCTGCTCCCTGCAGTCTAGAGTTAGTTCCCTTAGACCTCCATTGCTGGAATGTGTTACCTTATATAAGCCATGCAACCAATGAATGCTCTGGGGTGGAGAGAAAATAGGGTTAGGCAACTCATTGGTTTCCTGGACTACATCCCTAGTAAATATCTACGAATCTCACTGAGAAAGTCAAAGGTCATTTTTTTGTCTGGAATTTAATGCAGGGGACTAAAGCTTTGGGTCCTTAAGTAGCTGCTTCAGTGGTTTGATTCTCTTAGCCTTAGTTTGCCTACTGTGAGACTCTGAGTAATTTAAAAATCTGGATAGAATTCAAAGTGCATATTAGCTATGCTTCCTTTATAAGGATGACTGTATCATCAAAAAAAGTTTTGACATATTCACACACAATTTTCTGCATGCGATACTGCTTTAATATCTATAACATATACTTCGATTGTACTCTACTACAAGAAGCCAATAGACAAGCATCTGTATCTTCAATTTTACTACAAAAACATTTTTGTTGTAAGCAAATCAATGGAGTAACCATGAGGACACTTTGGCACCAAGTTATGCAAACTATCTCATCTTTCGGGGGGGGGGGGGGTTGTATGTTACCATCTACTCTTTGTTGAAGCTTAAGTGTTAGTTGGATTTTATTGATGATATATACAGTTAATGAACTGGAGAGACAGAAGACATGAGAGTCAATGAAAAGTTTCTTAAGTCAAGCACATCTTTTTGAAGTTCAGATTTACTGAGTACCCATCCATGATTAAGTTTTTCAGATAGTACAGAATGATATGGAATAAAATAGTTCCCTCTCCCCTATTCCTTTCATCCCTTCTTTCTATGGTAAAAAGAAATCCTATTCCAAAAAAAAAAATTTTCCTCCTTCCCTCATTGCACTCCTACTTCTCCATTTTTCTGTGGTATCTGCATACTCTTCCTCTTCTTTCTGCTTTCTTGTGTACCCTTTTCATTTCCTTTCCTTTCCTTTTATGTATCAAACAACACCACTTTACTAGAGATGCTATTAACATATGTTTTCTCCTACAGCACTCGGTGTCGCCATTGAGAGACATATGCTAGCACATTTATACTAGGTCATACCAGCACTTCTGCACGGTTCAAAATTTGTATTGTCATATGACTGTACTCTGTGGATTGTGCCCTGTACTTCTCTGCATGGCTGAATACATGAACAGTTTAAATGCATGGCTGAGTCTACTTGCATAATTGCATTGAAGCTCATTTATTTATTGAAGAATGCAGCCTGGTACCTTAAAGTGCTAAATGTCATCATATGAATATAGGTCCATAGGCAAATACTCTGCTAGCAGCCAGCAGACTATCACAGTCATAGCCACTAAACAAATATCAAACTGGTTGCATCAAGTCCGACTCAAACCCTGGACTTTGGATCCCTGAGCTAAAAGTCTTAACCATTACACCAAACCCTCGAGTGCATAGATAATCAGTGATTGTATATACTGGAAAACAGTGCCACTTAGCTGTGCAATCTTAGCACTAAAATGCAGTGCATCTCTATGAATTCCAACCATTATGTGCTCTATTTTGAAACTTGTTCTTTTTTCTTAAAACTCAAATATGAAACTAGGGAATCTTCCACTAAACTTTTTATCAAATATTTTATGAAATCATGTAAAATAAAATAAAACTTAAAGAAAAAGCTTTTTTATCACAGTCTGTTATATCAAGTTGATTCTGGTAGTCTTCAATGCTGTATGGTGTCTGTGGAGATGTTTGAAAACAAATGGGTCCTAAAGAAAATCTGTGTTTTCCAAGACAAGCTGATACGTGCACAGAGACCACCATTAGACATGTCAGCAAGTCAGAATAGGTACAATGACCTACAATAATACCACACAATAATCCAGCAATGCATTTTGCCTTCAATGTACAAAATGCCCACAGGCTATCATAATGGAAAATGCTTGCAGCGCTGATGAATATCTTCTGACAGACTGCATTATTAGAATTCAGATTTCTGCAAAAAGTATCACTCTAACAAGATGCCCTGCAGCTTGCAAACAGGCAACTTCTGAAAACACAGATCAATTTAAAACAATGCTGCTTTAAGTTCCGTGCACATCACTGACTTTCAAATACTTATCTTTTAAAGTTCAGTCATGATGCATCAATAACAATGCCTGTGAGTTCTTTTTGGGTTTGTCTTGGTGTCGCTACTAGACCTTGCAAATAAAAGCATACTAAGACTTGAGTTGTCATATAATAAATTTATAGCTTACTACTTCCCCTCTCCAGCAATGTGTCACAATTTTACTTTTTCATATTTCCAGCAATCACTTGTATAACTGCACTGTTTTCTCCTTTGTTTATACAGGAAGGACATGATAAAAAGGGTAGACAGTATACATAGTGTAAGAAAATGCCTTTCATTTTAGTTCATTCCTCTGCTACAGTTATTTCACCCAGAAATAATGCTGTCTCACAGATCACTGGAAAAACCTGACATTTCAAAATAAAGTCAGGGTGTAAAATTTATACATATAGTAGTAAATTATCATATGTTAAATTCACTGCTCCCAAGGTAAATGCTTCTTCCTTTAACCTGCCATACCTGCACGACTAAGCCTCTTGCCCATAAGCCTTAATGGATTTGTTTTTCATAGATGGATTTTGTGAATTGTTTGCTCCATTTTCAGAGTGGTCCAGCTTATTTTATAGAAAATAAATTATAGGGAGCATTCCATCTCCACAGATGTACAGAAGACACTTTTAGATACAATCACTTTACAGTAAAAAAAAAATGTATACATTTTGCATATAAAAATCTAATTTCTCTATAAATGGCATAAACGTATTACATGATGTATCACAACAAAATCAAAGCTAAAGAAAGATTAAAATATAAATATTTTATTTGTGATTATTGCATGCAATCTACTTTAGTTAAAGAAATGTTAAATTTCAGAAGCTTATGAAAACCATTAACGCATCAGAAATGCAGTGTGTTTGTGTACAGGCAGAAACCATGTCAAAAGCAGGGGCACCTACTCTCTGAACTTTGCTATAATTGATAAGGCAGAAGCATCATATCATTATAAATGCCATACTTATGGTGCTGGGGTACATAAGAATATCTAGGTCTTGAAAGCTCTTGCTAACACTAAACTGTATTTCAATACTCCACACTAATACAAACATCACTTCGCTGATGAGTGGCTTGATTTACAGAAGGTGAGATCCTGAAACTATCACAGAAGAGCTGGCTGTTATTTCCCTCAGGAAATCCTTACACAGTTACACAACTTGAGAGAGCTCTGTAACAGAGAAAAGCGGTGAATATTTGAAATATTATTTCTGTGCTGCCTTCACACTGCTTTTGCTGGCCTCATTTTTTAACAGAACTGATAAAAGAACCCTAATGTTGTAATTCATTTAGCGTACAAATCAATACGACCCCCACATTCAAATCAATATCTGAATTCCTACTTAACTTTTCTCTTCCAGCAATTTCCTTCAATGTTTTGGCTCATTAAAAGATATCTGACCTACTTGTTTTTTATATCTCTTACATTGCCTACCCGAGATCTTTCAAAATAACCCAAATGCATAGAGGTGCCTCATTAATACACTGTGAACTTAAGGAAAGTATTCTGATCCTGATTGTAAAGTGACAGAGATATTTCAAGTCTCATTTTTATACTATAGTGCAAAGTGTATACTTGACCTTTAAACTGCTTCTTCTCCTTCCTATGTAATATCTGCCGAAGGATGACAAAAAGTAGACAGCATCCAACTGTAAATTCACGAACAACTGAGAAAGCACTGGGACTAAGAAGCAAAATGGTGTAAATGTTAAGATTTATTTCATCTGTGGTTCTGATACAAGCTCATATTTTCATTTTAACTGAGGCAAGATTAAAGGAATGAAATGACCCAGGATGGGGACTGCTGTAAAAAGAAGTTATGTACCTACCATAACGTTCCATGTTAGTTGTCTTCATCTCGCCTTTCTTCTTGCTGTTTGGGTTCGGAGCCGATCCTCGGCTCCGACTCGGCCATCTTCTATAGCTTGAGAGCTGTTTACTGGCTCGAGGCTACACCTTATCCCAGCATGCCCAGCATCAGTTACCCAGATCTCGTTTGTGATAGCGCACACTAGACATAAGTAGAGTAACCAGTTCCTAAAAATTGGTTGTCCAATACACCTAAACAAGGAAAGAGTTATAAATTACATAGTATGTGAAGTAATAAAAGATGCTCAGCCAGTGAAAATAAAAGGGAACTCCTCACAATCCTCTAGGAAGGGGGAAGGAGGGAGGGACGCAAGAAGGAAGGCGAGATGAAGACAACTAACATGGAATGTTATGGTAGGTACATAACTTCTTTATGTTAAGTTGTCCATCTCAACTTCATTCTTGCTGTTTGGGACAGCATCCCTAGCACCTAAATTCCTGGGTGGCTCATTGGAACAGACTCTTCAGAACAGTAGATCTAAAGGAAGCTCTGCTCCGGGAGACCATATCTACCTTGTAATGAGAGAGAAAAGTGTGAGGGTTTGCCCAAGTGGCAGCTGCACAGATTGAGTCTATGGGCAACCTGGACTGAAAAGCTACAGAGGTGGCTAATGCTCTAGTGGAGTGGCCTTTTGGTTTAGCTGGTAGCTCTTTATTTCGTAACTGATAAATAAAGGCAATAGTATCAGATAACCATCTGGATAAGGTCACTTTAGAAACTGGAAGGCCTTGTTTGTTGAAAGCATAAGAAAGAAATAACTGGTCTGACTTTCTTAGTTCCTTAGTTGTATGGAGGTAAAAACGCAATTGTCTGTGCCAATCCAATTGGTGGAGCTTGTATTCTGCCTTGTTGCTGTGCTTAGGAAAGAAAACTGGGAGATCTATGGATTGATTTAAATTGTTCTCTGATCAGACTTTAGGAATAAAGGATGGATTGCTCCTCAGGGAAACTCTGTCCTTGTGAAACACCAGGTAAGGAGGATGAACACATAGTGCTTGAAGTTCTGCAACACGTCTAGCTGAAGTGATAGCAACCAGACAAAGTGTCTTCCAAGAAAGAAATTTTAAAGAACATGATGCTGCCAATTCAAAGGCAGGCAAAATTAAGGAAGCTAAAACTAAATTGAGATCCCAAAGAGGAGGAGGATCTCTAACTGGGGGTCTAAGAAGAGATGTTCCTTTCATAAAGGCCTTGCAGAGCTTATGAGACATTATGGTAGAATTAAACATACCGATATGAAAATTAGAAATGGCAGCTAGTTGTACTCTAATGGTAGTGGAAGCCGCACCTGACTGAAAAAGCTGTGCTAGAAATTCAAGAATTTCATGGACTGGAGCTGAGAAAGGATCCAAATTTCTAGATTCTGCCCAGTAAGAAAAATGTTTCCATTTACTAGCATACGTTTTCCTTGTAGTAGACTTATGTGAGGAAACAATAATATCATGGACTGCTGGGGAGATATTGGAAAGCCTGGCTAAGGCTGGAAGTGGAGTAACCAAGCTGTGAGCTGGAGAGTTTGAAGGGATTGGAGCAACCCGCCTGATTGGTGAATCAGAAGATCTGGAACTGGGTCTAGAATCCATGGTTGATCCAGAAGGTGGAGGTGTAGGAACGGGAACCATATCTGTCGAGGCCAATATGGGGCAATGAGGATCATTTTGCAACCCAACAATTTTGCTTTCTGTAGGAGTCTTGGAATTAGGGGAAAACTGTAAAGAAGTCCCTGAGGCCAATCGTGGACTAGAACATCTCTGGGTATATGACCTGGAAGAGGAAGTAGGGAGAAATAGCGGCTGCATTTGTTGTTGAGAGGAGTGGCAAATATGTCACAGCAAGGCTGTCCTCATTTGCGGAAGATAAGATCCACAACTTCCTGATTCAGAGACCTCTCGTGAGGCATGAGGATAGCTCTGCTGAGCCTGTCCGCTATGACGTTGGATTTCCCAGGGATGTGCATTGCTATCAGAAAACATTGGGAGGAAATCGCCCATTGCTACAGTCTGAGTGCTTCTCGACACAAGGGGTAAGACCTGGTCCCGCTCTGTTTGTTGATGTACCACACCACTGACATGTTGTCCATTTGGATTGCAATGGTCCTGGAAGGAAGAGCGTCTTGAAGGGCTTGCAACGCTAGGAGAACCACTCTCATTTCTAGGACATTGATATGCAGATGGTACTCGTGAGGTTACCAAGTGCCTTGGACTGTCCTGCCTAGATAATGCCCCCCCCCCCCAATCAGGGAGGCATTCGTGGTCACTGTGGCTACCGGAGGGGGTTGTATGATAGGTCTGCCCTGAATTACTAGTGGGGAGACCATCCACCAAGAAAGGTGCCTTTTGCATGTTTCTGTGATCAGGATCATGTGAGACATGGGTAGTTCCTGGAAAGACCACTGCGTGAAAAGAAGCCACTGAATGATTCTCATGTGGAAACGCACTAATGGGACAAGAAGAATGGCAGCTGCCATGGAGCCTAGAGCTTGGAGGACATGTCTGACTTGAACCCTTTTGCTCTGCATTAGAATTAACACTTGTTGATGAATAGTGGAAACTCTTTCCTGTGGTAATCTTGCAAACATTTCTTTTGTGTTTAATTATGCTCCTATGTATGTGATAGACAGACAGGGCAACAAGGCAGAATTTTCGAAATTTACTGTGATGCCTAGTTGAGTGCATGATGTGATTATATAATCCCGTGCCTCTAAGAGTTGACGCCTAGTGGTACCAGTCAGGAGCCAGTCGTCTAGATAGGGAAACACCTGGAATCCTTGATGCCTCAGGTGAGCCGTGACTACTGCCATATACTTGGTGAACACCCTGGGGCTGAGGTGAGACCAAAGGGCAGAGCTCTGAACTGGTAATGACTGGACCTTACCCGGAAGTGAAGAAATTTCCTCGAGCGTCTGTGCTTCTTGATATGGTAGTACGCGTCCTGAAGATCTATCAAGCACATCCCAATTGCCCTGACCCAGAAAAGGGAAAATGGACTGCAGTGTCACCATCCAGAACTTTTCTTTTTGTACAGATTTGTTCAATCTGCTGAGATCCAGTATTGGTCTCCAGTCCCCTGTCTTTTTTGGTACTAAAAAGAATCTTGAGTAAGTTCTGGATCCTAGCTGGTCTGCAGGGACTTCTTCAATAGCTCTTTTTTCTAGCAGTCTTGAAACTTCTGTGACTGCTTGATCCCTTAGATTGGGTGGGCCATCTGGGATGGGCTTTTTTGATTCTATGGGGCATTGATAGAAGGGAATTTTGTAACCTCCGGATATGATGGATAGTACCCATCTGTTTCTTGTTATATTTTGCCAGGCTTTTGGGTACAGTGAAAGTCTTCCCCTGACTTGCTCCAGAGGTGAGCAGTCGGGCAACCCTTCAGGGATGCTGGAAGGGCTTGGCAGAGAAGGTTTCTCTGTCACCCTGGTTTTGCGGTCCCCTCTGCCACAAGGGTGGCATCTGTTATTATTGTTTCCCCCTCTGCCCCTGGAGGAAAAAAATCACCACATGTGTCAGGCAAGGGCCCCTGGAATTTTCAGAACCACATCTTTCCGCTCTTCTGACCCTTGGGATAAGGTCTGAAAGGAGTGGAAAAATGGACTCCCACAGCAGAGAGAGTCTTGCCTTCCTGCTCACACCTGGTCAACATGTCTTTCACCTGAGGCCCAAAGAGAAAGGAGCCATCAAAGGGAGTATTGGTGAAGAACGCTCAAAAGGGTTCCACAAACTGACACAGACACATCCAAGCATGTCTCCTGAGAGCCGCACCTGTCCCTGCGGCTCTGCTCGCTCCATCGGCTGCATAGGAAATCAGCCTCATGGAGGAGTTGACTATGGAATTAAGAGTCGTAAGCTGAGAAGCTACTTTGGCTGGTGTTCCCTCAGCTGTAGGATCTTGAAGAGTATCTCGAAGCTCTTTCAGGAGATCCCTTTGAAGACATGTAAAATGGCATAGATACTTCAGGGATCTCATTGAAAAGGTTGCTGAGGCAAACATTCACTTTCCATATCTGTCCATCATCTGAAACTCTTTGTTCGGAGGATGAACAGATAAAGAGGTTTCTGCTAACTCTTTCTTGGTGGCTGCTGCTACCACCATGGCATCAATGGGCATAACGTTGGAGAGGAATTGCTTGTCCTGGAGGGCTTTAATAAATTTGTTTGGTCTCCTCGGAGTAGGTTCCACAGAATCTGGAGCTGAACAAGCCTTTTGAGCAACTACAGACATGAGTGGATGGAAAGCAGGAGATACCCAGGAGGTGGAAGGTCGGGAACCAAATGCGTCCAGGTATACAGATTCATCCTCAGTAGGGGCTAGGGATGTCCAGTCCCTCCTCTATCTAAGCATTTCAAGGATGTCCAAAAAGGAAACATCTTCAGAGGGGTAACTTGGGGACCCTTCCAATTCATCCATGTCTACATCTGAAGTGACAGACTCAGGGGAGTCTATGTGCTTCCTCTTGCACTTCTTCTGGGGATGCTCTTCCGAGTGATCAGGGGAGGCTTCGGAAGAAGAGGGATCACCCAATGGCATGTCCTGGGGCATAGGTTCCCTACGCTTGGGGTCTGGAGGAGGAGTAGAGGTTGGAACAGACACCACGGGGGGAGGAGCTGATGGAGCTGGCAGTAGAGCTGTTTCGGGGGACAGCACACTCCGCATGACCTCAAAGGCATCCCAACCTCTAGGCAGAGAAAGCTCGGGCTCCGAAGAAATGGGAGTCTTTCTCTGCATCAAGGGTGATGATTCCGAGGCCGATGTTGGAGCCGAGCTCACCTGCGCCGGAGCTCCGAGGGGGAGAACAGGGTTGGACAAAGGGTCTGATGCCACTCCCCCCCCCTCAGAGCCGACGAGAGAGCCTCAGCACCCAGATCCCTCGATAGAAAGTATAATCGAGGTAATCGGAGCAGACGTCGGAACCGAAGGAGAGATGATGATCGGCACCGACGGTTCTACTACCTGCAGATCTATGGTCTCTGGCTCCAAGCTAAATGTAGTCAGAGGAGGAACAGAAATAGAGGTGGTTGGAGCCGATACCTGTTGAGGTGGGCTGGACAGAATTTTTGCCAATGCCTGTGACTTAAGCAACCTACTTACTACTCTCTCCACATCATGATCCGATAATCTAGAGGATCGAGAGGAGTGGGAAGAATCATGGCTATGTTCACTCTGTAACAAAGGTGACTGAGGTGCTGAATGGATGGACTCTAAGGATGGTGACCTCAGTCTCTTATGGCTCTAAGACGGCTCTAAAATAGCAGATGGAGCCGACAGAGGAGTTGTCTTGTCGATGCCAGCCGACACCGACATACTTGGTTGTTCCAGTAAAGGAGTCGGCTCCAAAGGTGGAGCCGATGGCTTGACAGACTTAGGGGATTTCGCTGGCTGAGTACTTTTAGCCGGAGAATCCTGAGGCTTCAATAATCCCCGAAGGATTCATTTGTTTTTGCACTCCTGTAGGACCCTTGGACTAAAAGCGTGACATAAAGAACAGGAGTCCTGCAGGTGAACAGCGCCCAAACAATATACACAACTAGTGTGCCCATCTGTCAGAGACATTTTCTGATAGCATGAGTCACACTTTTTGAAGCCAGATACCTTGGTATCTTTAGACATTATAGTAACAACAACCACAACAACAATAATAAAAAGCTATACTACAAAAAACAAGAAACAAATAGACTTTTTTTTTTTTTTTTTTTACAGTTAAGGAACAGAAAGGAAAGCCACTAATTTAAATGGCTATGCTAAGGGGGGAGAACTCTGTAATTTAAACGAGTTCAAGGGAAACAGAAGGCCTGTGAGTTATGGAGCGACGGCCAACAAAGCCAAAATACACAAGAAAGCAATAAGGGATAAAGGAATATATCTAGACAAAAAATTGACAAATACTTGACAAAATTTCACGAATAAACAACAATATATTAACAGAAAAAACTATACTAAGCCTGAGCCAGTAACGAAGCAACCTCGCAGCTGAAGCGGCAAATGAGATCTGGGAAGCTGACACTGGGCATGCTGGGATAAGGGGTAGCCTCAAGCCAGTAAACAGCTCTTGAGCTATAGAAGATGGCCGAGTCGGAGCAGAGGATTGGCTCTGAACCCAAACAGCAAGAACGAAGGCGATCTGGACAACTTAACATCATTAGTTACAACCACTGAGGAGAACACTTTATATGCTCAAAATTCTAAAATATCAAATTTTAGAATCTCGAGCCTATAAAGTCGAACGGACGGAAATCGCAAATCCAGAAATGTTGAATGCAGAATGTCGAACCCACGGTACGGATAGCATGTTAGGGAAGTGTACTTTTTTAGGGTTTTGGGGAGGGTTTGTGCGTGTGTTTGAGTGTGTTGGGATGTTTGAGGTGTGAGTTAGGGTAGGTGTTGTGCAGTGTGAATGAGTTCGTCCTGGGAGTTCTGGTGGTTGTGTGTATGTGATGTGTGTTTGTGCGGGGGGAGTGTGGAATGTGCGGTGCTGGGTTATATGTGTTATGGAGTGTTGTGTGACCTCGGAGTTAGTATATATTAGTGAGGGGGTGGGGGGGTGCAGAGGGGCTTGCCCCCCTGCATATACTAAGGGTAGGTGTGTGTATGTGTTTGGTTGTGTGCGTGTGTGCTATGTTTGTTGTAAGAAAGTGTTGGGATGTATGTACATTTGTGTATGTATGTATGTATGTATGTGTTTTCTAGTGTGTGATGTGTGATTTTTGGGATTTTGTGGATTCGCGATATTGGATGTCGGGTTTATGTATGTTCGGTGTTTTGGGTATTCGACTTCATAGTTTCGAGATACTGAAATTCGATATTTCAGTATTTCGAGATTATGAAGTGCATCCCCACTGAGACATATCAAACTAAAATGTCATCAGGCAAGTCATGGATGATACTATTAAATGTTAAAGCTTTGTCCCTCTTCCAAAATATACATTACTGATTCAGTGTTCTTTTACAGAAGTAAGCTTTGACGCTAACGTATCCCTGAAGCAGACAGAGGAGACATCTCTACTGAAACTCTAACATGCCAGAAAGCATGAGAAATAACATTTGTGGATTCATTCACAGCTAGACAGGGAAAAGGGGGGGCTGATTCACAGAATAAAATTATGAAAAAATAAAATATGGCTTCTTTCTGTCAGCAAGTTGTATGCACTATTTCAATTCTTACTCCATTTTCAAGTTTAGAAATAAGTAAATGTTATAATGACTCTGATTTTCTGAGAGAAGAAGCTTTTATGTTTAGAAATATAAAATAGAATAACTATTACATTAGGCTTTAGAGCTTGAATTGGATAAAAGAGAAGCATTAAAGGGTTATTAGGTCTTACCTTTATGGTTCTTTTCACCTGTCCTTCAGTTGAGGAAAGTAACCTTTGGCCATTGATGTAGTTGATTTTATTGGTCTTAGAACACCAGTGGGATGTTTGGTTTGATTTTTTTAGTCTTCAGGTAACACATCCAAGACTTTAGTTAGAGGTATTTCATTCATATACATAAACAGGTAGTTTACTTTTAATTGTGTCATTTATTCACCTCATTACTTAGTGTTTGTAAATAACAATAGTCAGTCCCTCGTCCATTAGCCGCATCACACAAAAACTGCTTGTTATTTCATGGAATGGTAGCTTTTCTAGTTTATAAGATTGCAAGTCAGGTGGGGTCTTTATTATTACATCTGTGCAGTCTATGGCATCCAGTACCTTAGGGAGGTAAATGGTACCATGGTTTATAGGCATGCATTGTTTTAACTCTCTCCTGTGATCTGTTGGGAAGCTATATATGGCCCCTAGACATAGATGCCTCATATTAAGGAATTGCTCCAGTGTTTTATAAGTGGAGATCTGTGAAATACTTACTGTGTCTCCAGTCGTGAGTGTTCCATGTAGCTAATATGGAACGAGCAATGCATATACTGGTTCATAGTTTCATAAGCAGTTACTAGGCATACTGTCCAGGAGACCACTGCGGACCTTAGACTAATTTTCTGACTGACCCAGAACAGTGTCTGGCTAAGAGAGCTGCATACTTCAATACTTATGTACAAATCCCAGCCATGTTCTCTTTCCTGACCAGTAGTCACTGTAAGACACAAGCGCAGGGGTAAGTACCAAGCATCTGAAGAGTCAGTGTTTTTAAACAAAGCTATAAGAAAAGGGTGGCTGAGATGAGAAAATTGGTTCCACCTTTCTCAGTGCTCTTTTTCTGAGAAAATCTTGAACTTATCCTGATGTTAATTAGCCACAAAAGTCCAGTTCCTAATTTAATCTTAAATTCACATCCAAACCGAACTCCAGTATCAGATTCACTCATACAGCAGTCTATTCTTGAAGGTCTTTGAAGCTGAAGAAGTGACCAGGACACAGAGTGAGTGAATGGAAGCTAGGCAAACTTATAAGGACACAGATATGAAGGCATAGGCAGTGTGGCCCTTAGATGCAGCACTTATTCAAAACAATAGCAAAGAAGAACAATTACAAAAAAAAAAAAAAAAAAAAAAAGAGGAAACAGGAGTTTCCCTACTGAACAAGAAAAGCACTCCAAGTACAGAAATGAATGCACTCAAATTTCTGCAGGAAAGATACAAAAGATGCTTTACATTTATTACTTTTTGCTACATGTTAAATGTGACTTGAAATATTATATTGTTTTGGTACTTTCAGAACATTGAATACAATTTATGTATATATGTTAGCTCCCTCTGTACTTACAAACCAAATGTCAGTAACACCTCTGTTAGGCAGTTTGAACTCATGAATGCAAAGAAGCCGTGGCTGAGGTACTGAGCAGAAAACATGCTGCTGGAAGTAAGTTTTATTGTTTGTTGGGAGATATTCAGTCCTCTGACATGTTACTGTGCAAATTACAACAAGAGGGCTTCTTAACTTCATGTTCTGAAGGTGAAGAAGACAGGAACAGACAACTAACTGAGGCTATTTACATGTGACCTGAATCTCCAGAATGTAGTAAAATAATTTGTACAGATTATACAGAAACATACAAACCTTTGCAGTTTTCCACTCCCAACACTACAGAACACACAAGTCTGCACCCTTGCTTGTTATACATATAGCAAATTCTATAACCAGGCATGCTGAAAGCAAAAAAGGCCAAAGGCGGACTGAAGAATCGTTATCATGAGGCCAGCTGTGTTTTTATGCAGACAGAAATAATAAAGGATTTCAGCTGCCATAACAATTATGTCTCCATTTACATCTGACCATTTAGTCCAAATTATAATTAAAAGCAGGGATACATAATTAATATAAATATTCTAGTTCTAACAAAAGTCCTTGAAATGCTAACAAAATTGACTTCGCTAATAAAAGACTTTCTTTTGTTACATCACAAGTCTGGACTCCAGCCAAGGCAATTCTCTGGAGACAATATATTTTCTGCTCCAACCATTAATTCAGCTACTATTGGTAATTCAGTTCATTGGAGCATCAGAGGAGAAATGTCATTAGAAAAGCTTAGTCAAGCAGTGTGCCTGTCACAATACAGTGTCGAAATACAGAAAAACAAGGGTTGTCTGGAAGAGAAACAAAACTTCCAGGCATTTTTGTTACTGCTGCTGTTGTTCAGGTTATATACCTATAAACATTATATATATA
>NC_056749.1:748636665-748649165 GCF_019279795.1 Protopterus annectens | reverse complement strand
ATTACCATCAAATCCTGTAAAAAGCACTTTCTTGAACATTATATCTACAACAGACTTATATAAAGATGTTTTGCTTATATCCTGGCACTGCTTCTATGTTGTACATATAGCAGGGCATCACAATTCCACCTACGATTAGACTATTTATTCAGGCACTTACTGCCAAATTTAGTTGCACAGGGTCGTGAGAGAATTTCAATTTATCTCCCCCACATGTCCATATTGTACTAATCAAATACCAAATTTCTAATACCTATTCACTGCTGGTGGCTGTTCGTGTTCAGTTATGATAGAATAAGATCCATTTATTCTGTCACACATTCATTGGGGCAATAGAATGAATTGCAAGGGTCATTTGTTTGAACATCCATTTTGTTGAATGTTTGCTTTGTCATAAGATTTTTGCCTCTACCGCTGTTGTAGTCTCAGCATCTGCTGTCTCCTGCAGGACTGCATCTTTCATAATATGCCCCACTCATCTGTCCTCTCCCCTGCCCTCCCTGATTCCTTTTTGCCCTCCGTCACAGCTACTTCAGACCTGTCCATCTATCCTACTGCCCCCACCATTTACTCACTGATCCCCGATTGTTTCTGCTATTATTTCCTTCAGCTCTACCCCCCCATTTTGGTGTGTCCATTTATGTCTAGCCAACTGCCATCCACTTCCACCAGTTCCATCCCTGTTGTGTGCCTCTGTCAGGATGATCACTTTTATAATGGCATGGTCTGATAGGCACCTTTCAAAGAATTCTCTGCTATCTAGAACTTGCATAGTTTTCCATCTTCTAAGGCATATAACCATTCTGCTAGTTTTGGCAATGCTACTCCTGGTAAAGGTGTATTCTATGTCCTTAGGACATCACCTCCAGAGATCTGGCCATTCCCCTTCTTCCATCTCTTTTCCTAAGTGCTGTTGCTTCTGTTAGTTATACTCCTTTGTGCCATACACTTTGTGGATCAAAGTCTCACCTTATGTTTTCCTTCCATCCCTTTTCAACTGTTTCCAGCTTTCAAAGAAGGCATTGAAAGCAAGCAATGAGTACCTTCTCCAGCCCCCAGAAAAAGTAAGTGGGCCACACACCTTCACTCCTCCCTTCCCTGCATAATGCCTGCAGTTCAAGGGCAGCTAACTCAACCGTACTCCTCTGGGTCATGGTCAGGGATCCATCTCTCTGCACCATGGAACAAGGCTAAACATTGCCATAATTATAGATTCTACTTGTTTATAAATATTTTATGGCAATTAATAGACAATGTTAGTAGAATATACATATTGTAAAATAAGCAACAATCATAACAAAATAATTTCATTACTGCTCTGTGAAGACGGGCCTTTCCATACTATTAAATGTAAAGCTAAGATATTCTGTATGGTATTACATTTCAGTTTAAACGTGCTTCCGTTAAAAATGATGATATGTTTACATGACGCATTTCATCCCAGTCTCACTTTAGAGGAAAACATGAGGGAAGTTGTTTAGTTTCCCTGTATTGAAATTGTGGGAGTCTGATAATAATTAACAAAGCAGTCAGACAAAGCTTTACAATTATTTGCAGTTAATATGAGGCTAAGCAGATAGCTGGATAGAACATTAATTATTATATAATCAAAAAGTAGTCCTACATCTAAGTATGTCTTGAGGTAAGAATATATATATATTTTCAGATAGCTAAGTTTTTGGTCTAATGGTTCAAGTGGTAGAGATGAAAAAGGTCAAATGGCAGAGCAGACAATATAGGTAGAAGTGCACATACATAACAAGTGCAGATATGAATGTGTTTTTACCTGAGACAAGAATACTGGTTTGACATGGGTGCTAGCAGTTTATAAATTCATTATACAGATTCAATACCTCGGTAGGGACAAACAAACTTAAGTATATAAAACAATGACCGCCAACAAAGCATGCTAAAATCTATTCCAGCACTGAGGTAATATAACAGTCACAATGTTATCTCTGTAATTATATTAAAACAAATATTGAATCTTAACTCAACTACAAAAATCAGACAGATCATGATGAATGATCCTTAGTGGTCTTATTCTAAATTATTGCCTGATTAACTTATATGTCTTATTATTTTTATTTAGCAACTAAATATGGTGACAAACTTCACGAACTTCAAAACTGGAATCCCAGTTCAATGCCTTAATTAAATGAAAGGTGCAGTAAATTCACTCACTTTTCCCACACTTCAGTAAGAAATATTTACCACAAACAGTAGACTATTTGAAAAAATATATATATAGAATAAGTGGGTCAAAACCCATAACATCTAATTTCATAACGTTGAGACCAGAACATCTAAAATCCAAAACATCTAGAACTCATAACATCTAACAGTACAAATCACAAGAAAATGACATCCCCTCCATATATAATGACACCAAACAAACTTTTTACTACGTTTCTGCAGGGAGGCAAGTGCCCCCCCCCCCCCCGTAAATTAAATATACCAACTCCAAGATCACACTACACTGGGAAAAAGTTAATTTCCTAACCCCACTGTATCAAGTCCCCCTGCAGAAATGTAGTAAAAAGTGTGTTTGGTAGTTTGGTGTCATTATATGTGGAAGGGATGTTATTTTCATGTGATTTGTAGTGTTAGATGTTATGAAATTGGACATTATGGGTTTTAGATGTTCTGGTCTCAGTGTTATGAAATTGGATGTTATGGGTTTTAGATGTTTTGAAAGGGACCCAGAATAAGTATAACCAGGACAGGAGATTTCTAATGCTTTAACTCAGAAATGATTGGGTACGTGCACTTTGGTTATAGGAATGAATACATTGTCACTGTAAACTGCAGCTAATACTCTAGAACTGTTAATTTCAAAAAAGACCCAACACTCCAGAAGAAACCTGGGAAAGATGGGTTCTAAAAGGTTCCTGCATAGTCTAGAAATGCTATATCCCATATAGTTAACATCATGATAAAATGCATACATTATTTTCCGATGATGTGACTCGTTATATTAATATTAAAGCAAATGTTACTGAACTGAAAAAGATTGGGCAGAATTTCTGCCAATCCCAAAGGCACTTTACAGTTTAACATTTACTTGCGGATATAATACTCACTAGAAAAATGTTTTATACGAGCGACCTTTGCAATTTTCAAATTATGCAAAATGAAAGTTAGAGTTACTATGTGTGTAAAAGGTCCTTATTCCAAGATTTCCATAGCTTCCCTATAAAAAATAAAATTTGAGCATGCAAAAATATTTATAGGCATTCCATTCCAATTCAGGTGAAACTTCAGAAGTTGCATGAGCCATAAAGGACTTATGAAAAAGATGATGCCTGTACTTAAAATAACATGGCCTGGGTGGCATATGAACAGAATCCAGCATGGAGAATTCCAAAGAATCATCAGAATTTGGCCTGGATATGATTGTAAAACCTTTTTGACAGCTAACTAGATCTTTTGTCATATAAAATGACCTACACAATTAAAAATCTGATGTCTTTCTAAATAATGAGAAAAACTAACATTTGTCGAGCTAGTTCATTTATAATGATGTCACTCAAGTAAAATAGTCAGTAGAATATTTTTAAAAATCAACTAAAATAAACTTACATTTTAATTTTTTCAACAATATGATCCTTTACATGTATTTTTGAAATCATATATTCAATACAATGGAACAGCAGAACCATTTTACATAAGTTATATCAACTATATCACTGGCTTAAAGTACTTCATCAGCAATATACTACAAACAATTATCTATCAAAATGAGTGTCATTCTGGGCTATGGCATACATTTTGCTGTTATATAAAGAACAATCTGCATAAGTTAATTTTCTGTAAATTAATTAATTCATTTTATGTTAATATCTAATTAAACACCTTAAAAGAAACTCTGTGTTATACTATTCGTTTATACTGCATCTCTCTTCCTTCTCAGGACTAAAAAGTGTTATTATAAGAATGAATGGAGAGACACAGAAACATATACAAGAATAATACATTTATCTTTGCTTAACTGGCATGTTTTCCAAACAAAAACAACTGAATAATCTAATCCTATACTCTATATCTTATATTATCAAATGCAAGCATATAATAGGAACTAATTTGAAGGTGAAGGATAGAACCAAGAACATCATAACCAGTCTATAAATGAAACCATTTTTAAAAGAATCATTAATGTTTTTACTTTGTAAGTTAGCTTTAACATTACATTGTTTCACAGGGGAAATTGTCCCTAAGGATACTAATGTACATGACAGAAAATAAAACTACAAGCAGGCAGAAAAATATCAAGCACAATGGGAAAAAAGAAGACATGCAGAATTACAGAGGTGTACAAATCTTTAAACTCGTGTATAAAACAAATGAACGTTAAAATGTCACCTGTCTGAAGTAAATACAAATGTGTCGGAATTAACAATGAACATAAAAGTATGGTGGGTAACCTATCATGAGCATTGTTATATTGAACTGTCAAGAATATGTATTTGTATCTGAGCTTCAACTCTAAAAATTAATGTGCAGAACAGAAACTGAAACCACATATCCATTTGGGATGTGCTCTCTCTGTCTGTGTGTGTCTCTCTCTTTATATATATATATATATATATATATATATATATATATATATATATATATATATATATATATATATGTGTGTGTGTGTGTGTGTGTGTGTGTGTGTGTGTGTGTCCATTAACTGCGTGTAATGATATAATTTTGAGATTTACATCATGGATTTTTACATTATAATACAGGAGATGACTAGTTTCAACAATCAGAAAACATTTAGACTAGGAATAAATTATCTTACCTGTTGTGAAAATGATGTGTCAGAGTAAGAGTTTGTTGGAATTTCCATACAATTATAATAAATATGGAATGAATATAATGAATGATAACCAATAAGTATGTCACAATGTGAGCTAAAAAAGTCAGTTTAAACCAAAAGCTCATGTGACATGCTAGGCTGGTAGATAGGACAGTACATTAGTAAGTTTGTCACATATCAAAATAATACCTTCTGACAGAATCTGAACAATTAACTTCTAAGTGACAGCTCCCAGAAATGAAATATTTTATATATTACTCACAGCTGTTTCCATTCATTGTTGTCAGTCTAGATATTGTTTCTTTTTTCCTTTACTGCCTGTAGTCTGTCATCCCTGTCACAGTTATTTGACCAATTTGCTTCCTAGGTGAGTGAGAATTGACTGATGGAGGCCATCTACAATGCAGCTACAAAGAGTCTTCCTATTTTTTTGACCTCCCTTGTCCCTCAATGGCTGATATGTGTGTATATAGATGTAAGGGTCCTCAATGCTCTCCTCTGTAAGTAAGAATGTTCCTGTAATGTCCCATGAAGGCCACGATAAGAATGTGGCTGAGCTGAACAAAGCACATGTTTGACTAAAGATGCATAATAACTAATACTTTACCCATCATTAGGTGGTGGTACTCCAATAAGTCAAACCATTTCAGTCAATACAGGCATCTATCCTATAATAACTTGTACCTTCCCCATCATTAGGTGGTGGTACTGTAATAAGTCAGACCATTTCAGTCAATACAGGCACCTCTCCTATAATGACTTGTACCTTCCCCACCATTAGGTGGTGGTACTGCAATAAGTCAGACCATTTCAGTCAATACAGGCACCTCTCCTATAATGACTTGTACCTACCCACCATTAGGTGGTGGTACTGCAATAAGTCAGACCATTTCAGTCAATACAGGCATCTATCCCACCATTCCCTGCCTGGCTTATCCAGTGTCCATAGTATCAGTTATTCTCAGATTGACTGGGTCATTATCATTGCTTTTTCACTGTATCATTGGCTCTAGGCATTAGCGACTGAGAGAGATGAAGAAAAAAAATTTACCAGTTCTAGAAGGATTAGATTTTTTTTGTTTTCTTTTCTTTTCATTCTAACCCATTAGGCACAAGTGTTTCTCATCAGGAGTGATGTAACAGCTATTGACTTAAATTACCTACTCAGATGCAGTATGAAGTCTTGTTATTAATCCCCATTACTAAACTGTTAGACTATAAAAATAAAGTGCAACAAAATCAGGAAAACAGATTAAACTGATATTCATTATTTAAACAGTCCTGTTTAAGGCTGCAGGGTATGTAGGGCAAAGCCTACCATAAATAAGAGCATCTAACCCTGGGAAAAGTACATTTCTGCATGTAATTGTACACTTTTTCTCAGATATGTTTCTACCCATCTGTTAATAACAATTTGCTTAACCAAATGTTGGCATAAAGGTCATTTAAATATATGTTTGTGGAGAGGAAACTTTGAAAAAACAGTGGAACAGACTACTTACAATAATCACAGAAAAGGAAAGTTTACCAAAACTCAGATGTCTTCTCAAGCAACATTTATCTAAAACTAAAAATTGCCTTAAAATACATAAAGAAGCCCAAGGATTTCCATTTTATTACACTAACATTATTTATCCTCTATCACCTGTCTTAAAATACATAAATAAACCATGGATTTTCATTTTTATTGCAATAACATTATTTATTCTGTCACCTGCCAATTACCATCCCATAATATGTCCTACTTAAATACTTTAAATTAATTTTTGCAATGTAAATATTATGACATTATAACAAGTCTGGTTTCCTAAGTCTGTCATGTAAACACATATTATTTCACAATTTTTTTGTTGGTAAACATGCCCTAAGTGTTGTAACCGCACACTACAGCTTACGTGCACCTACTCCAAACACTGATTTAGGTTCCATGAAGTAACGCATACCTGTTTTGCTTCTTCAATCAAGTAATTTCAGTTCACAGGGGGCTAGTTTAATTTATATGGATATGTGGCACAAGAAGGTATGTGTTCTGATTACCAAAGTTCAAAAAAGTTGGGAGAAGAATAACAGAATTATTGAAGGGTAACAGAAGCGTGGAAAAGTGCTGTGCATATACAAAAATATCTTTGGATTAAAAACTAGCAGCTATGTATTATTTACAAATGGTACTTAATTCCAGACAAATTATTCAGCAGCAGAAGAATGCAAGGTGGTAAAAACTGGAGATTCGGTAGGGAGGAAGCAGGTACAGTACGTATGGTCTGGGAATGGAAGAGTCTTCTGATCAGCAGAAGAAGAATGCAAAATAGTAAACATTGGAGATTTGGTAGGGGGGAAGCAGGTACAGTATGTATGTTCTGAGAACGTAAGAGAGCTCAGTAATAGTGGGAGCAATTAGTGAGTGTCACCCAAGTGGAGACTGGTGTTTTTGGCTATTAGGCATTAAGAAAGCCAACAGGGTAACAAGTGGGAATTACATCATTTTAGGACAAACATAATCAGAGATGGAGGTTTAATATAGAATAATACTAGTTATGCCAACATGTAAAGTACAAGATGGAATCTGACTTGTACATATTGTCAATAGTTGTTTGTTTCTAATGCAATGTTTCCGGTAGTCAATACATGTTTTCAAAAGTTCAATAGTGATTTGTTATTGCACTTTTTTCTTTTTTCCTGAATGATTATAAAATTTTAATAAAGTATTCAATTAAAAAAGTATTGTCAGTTCACTAGCAAAACAACACACTACTGAAATAAGTTTTTATCCAGATAGTACAGGCATCAAGATATGCTAGAACCATACAATCCCTAAAATAATGGGGGGAGCTGGTCAAAAGCCCACAAATAGGGACAGGTTGTAAATATCATTCTTATAAACTTAGAAAGTTGCTAGAAGAATTGTGTTAACATGCATTTTCTGAAGGACATGAAATTTGAAATTCAAACTTATTTCTTATGCCATTGTTTAGTGACTGCATTACTTGGTGATTTGCGAGAAAACCACATATTTGAAGAAGACTAAGCACAATCATTTTTTTTCTCATCTGTTTCTTGCTTTCTAAAAAGCAATTATATTCATGATTTTTTTAATATATACAATAGAGTGGCTATGTGTCACCTCTGGCTTTTCTTTCTAAATGGGCTAGGGCTAACCCAGTCAATAAAATACATACTATGAATAAATAAAATAATTCAGCAATGTTCAAAAATGGTAAACATTTAGAAATGCTCTAACAGTTGACTAAAAATGTATTTAGCCAGTTGCTTATACTATAGAAACTTTAAAATATATATAAATATCACCCGGAATCCCGGGGTATGCACACTACTAAATGCAGAACATAACTGGCTGACCTTAAACTACTTGTAAGTACAGTTCACTTGAGGACATTACTATGTAAAGTTTAATGAGTGTGAATTTCTATATTTCAGCTACAGAGCCTAACAGGCTTTCCTAAAATGAAACTGAGGCATATTCTTCTTGGGCACATTAACCCTGTAAATGTCACTGTATGAATGTCTTGATTGCTTAATATGTAGGGATGTGGTTTTGTGCACCAGGCAGCACCGGATAGCTAGGGTTAAATTATTCCTTGCTCCACTAAATCTCCTTTTCAGTTTTTCCCTTGAAACTAGTCTAACTCTCAATCTAAGCACTCAAACAGCATTCTACAGTCCAGCACTTGCTCAGACCTAATAGCAAGCACTCATATACCCCGACACTTGATTGGCCAGCAGGTCAAGGCTCTTTATTCACCCCTCACCAACCAAGCGACTAAGCAGCTCACCCTACTATTCAGGCATGACCAAAGGGCAATTTCAGGTGTACTCTCCAGTCCAGACGGTGAATCTGGGTATCCTGAGGCAATGTTACAACTGTCTCATGTACACAGACAACCCTCTCCCCCTACCACAAAACACTAACATATGCAAGAGATGCAATTATACAGCCAAACTGGAAGCTAAGCTCTCTCCACCAAAGACTGGAACAGACAGTCAAGAGGAGAAGGTTAACACTTGCACCATACCTCCAGCCTCACATAGACCTACTAAACTAGCACTGGCAAAAAATACACACAAAAACACAAAATCATACTCGTAGGCTCTAAATAAAAACCTGAAAAAGCGTCAGAGACCTCCAAAGCAGACACCCAAACAACCTGCACCTCCCGTCACAAACCAGACAACACATAAAACACAAAATCAGTGTGCTGCACAACCACAGCCCTTAAGGTGAAATAACATACCTAACACACAAGTAATAGGGGACTCTATAGTCAGGCACACTGACGTCCCACTCACTAGGCTGGACAAGGAGAAGGTTACTGTTAGCTGCCTGTTGGGAGCCAGAATCCACCACATAACACAAGCACTCAGGTCACTCCAGAACAAGTAAAAATGTGAATCTGTCATTGTTCTTGCTGGTGTGAATGACCTGAGACACACCTCCCTGGACTACATGAAGAGAGACATGGAAGAGCTCTCTGATCATGTAGCCCAGGTGAGTATGACCCTGACCCTGAGTAGCATCCTGCACTCATCAAGAATAATACCTCAGTATAAAGAAAAAATTATCAATTTCAACAATTGGCTAAGCTTCTGGTGTCATTGAAAGGGGATCCAGTGTCTGTCAGCCTGGGACGACATGCTCGACAAGCCACATTGCTTCGCAAGACACGGCCTGCACATGTCACCCCTAGGCTTTCGAACACTGGCCAAGGCTCTTGCTGCCCCCCCATAGTGCCTTTTTTAGTCAAGGCTCAAAAGTCAAACCTACCTCCGTAAACAGCACAATTAACAAAAAACTGAGGGTTATGCTACTCAACGCCAGGAGTTTAAATCTCAAAATGCACACACTCGAAGCACTCCGCAGTATGGAGAAAGTTGACATCTGTGCAGTAACTGAAACCTGGTTCACGGCTCCAGAGAGCACCCCAGCACTACCGGGCTACAGCTCATACCACACGTTTCAGCCACAGAACACGGAACGAAACACAAAAGGAGGGGGTGTATCCATATTCATCAAGAATATCTTAGTGGCGCAGCATGATACCTCCGAGATCATCCATGTGCAACTAACATAGAGCAAATCTGCAATGCAAATTGTAGCCTGCTACAGATCACCCCCCATGACCAAGGACCACCACTCCACCTTTCTAGAGACACTGGAAAACATGAAGGTCCTACCCAACACCCTGATATTGGGCGATTTCAATTATCCTACCATTAACTGGGAAAACTACTTGAGTACAAACTCCCAGGCCCACCGCTTCCTGGAATTTATCAACTCAAATGCCCTGGATCAGCTGGTAAACTACCCTACCAGAGATGAAAACATATTGGACCTGGTCATCACCAACATGGGCGACAGGTGTTCCACACCGAAGGTCAAACCGTCACTGGTTAGATCAGACCATAAACTAATCACTCTGGATGTCCACACCCCACCATCACCCCCAACTAAGGAAGGCACAGTAAAAAACTTTTCTAAAGCAAACTTCACCTTACTTAAGACAGAGGCGGTAAGTCTCACAGCCCCCACGCTAAAGGATAATGCTGCCCAAGATGCAGAAACCTTTAAAAATGCACTCTATGACCACCAAGGATGCATGGATCATGCATGGATAAACATCCCGGATCAGTATCAGTAAGAAACTACGGTCCCTCATAAAATCATCCAAGGCTAACTTCGAAAGATAAAAAAGCCAAGGATTCAAAAGATAACCAAAAAGCCTTCTTTAGCTATGTCAAGAATCTAACTGGCAACTTGCAGATATGCTCTGAGCATGTGCAAATGCAAAATAGCACAAAATATACTGAACCTACTGATATTGCCAACATCCTGGCAGATAGATTAAGTGCAAACTTCACCCCCTCTCACCCCCAAAAGGGCCCACAACAATACCGGAAAAGTGTAGTGTCCCAGAAATCACAGATGTACAGGTGAAAACAGCCCTTTCAAAAGCCAAAAACACAGCGTCAATGGGGCCAGATGGTGCCCCAGGCTGCGTCTTGCACGAACTACAGAACGAACTAATCCCCCACCTAAACACACTGTTCAACCTCAGCCTCTCCACAGGCTGCATGCCCATAGAATGGCGCACAGCAACAGTTATTCCACTCCACAAAGGAGGGGCCACAACTGACCCTGGTAACTATCACCCCATAAGCCTGACTAGCCTGGTCTGCAAGGCTATGGAGTGCATCATCATGGAACTCATTAACAAAGACATTGGGAACCTCCAAACACTTGACCCGACCAAGTTTGGCTTTGCTAAGGGCAGATCATACCTACTAAAGCTGGTTGACTTCTTTGAGACAGTCACCAAGGCCATAGATGAGGGAAAGGTGATTCACGCAGCCTACCTTGACCTTGCCAAGCCTTTCAGCACCATTCCCCACTCGGGTATTACAGAAAAACTCACCATCCTGAACATATACTCCAACATCACGAGATGGGTTGCCAACTGGCTTACAGACAGAACTCACACAGTAAGAATAGCAGGCTCCAGATCCGACTCTAAACCAGTCACAAGTAGTGTCCCGCAAGGCTCAGTCCTGGAACCCCTACTGTTCGGCATATACTTCTCAGAAGTACAGGCAAACACAGGAGGAATATGGCTAACCAAGTTCGCCAATGACTGCAAACTGGGAGCCATAATTGACTCTCCAGCTGACACAGACATCCTCCAAAAGGGCCTTACTGAGACGGACACCTGATGTCAAAGTCATGGCCTCAAGCTAAATGCCAACAAATGCATAGTCATCCCGTTTGGGAAAATAAAACACCCACAAATTACCACATAGGTGGCAGCCCCCTTAATACAGAAGAGGTAATAAGAGATCTGGGGACCCAGGTAGATAATAATCTCTCCTTTGACAATCATATTGCCATAGCAGTTAGGAAATCCTTCTATGTGGCCCATCTAATTACTATAGGGTTCAGATATAAAAATAAAGAGGTTATACTGCCCCTCTACTCGTCACTCATAAGACCCATGAGTACAATGCCCCATTTGGGATGTACCTCACAAGACACTTCCAACAGCTGGAAAGACCACAAAAGTACCTCACCAAGAGGATTACTGGCCTCAAACATATGTCCTATGCAGCCCGACTGAAAAAACTCCGTCTGTACTCAGTGGCATATCGCTTACTCAGAGGTGATCTCTACCTGACTTACAAAGCCATGTCCAACTCAGAATTGATGGACATGCTCCACCTAAAGAAATCCAAGTCACTGCGAGCCACACAGTATAGTGAGCTAAACCTCACCACAACAATAAATAGAACATGCTGGAGGGATAGATTCCTGTCACAGAGACTCCCAATGCTTTGGAACAAACTTCCTAACTAAATTAGGCAGAGCCCTTCACTAACACTCTTCAAGAGAAACCTTGATGAGTGGATGGGTAGCAGAAAATACACCCCTGGGATCACTTCATTGGCTCTGCTTGACAGAGGCTCAGTTAATTAATCAATGTGGCGGCAAAAGCCGACACACTCTGGTTAGGCTTATAAATGCCCTCAGGCAGATAGCCTATTACCTACCTATGAACTTATGAACCTATGAGTCTGTAAATTTTACAGTATGAATTTCTGATTGCTTATGATGTAGGGATGTTTATTTTGAGGAACTATTTTGGTACTATTGCATATCTTTTGTTTCTATGACACCACACTGTTA
>NC_056749.1:748584165-748631665 GCF_019279795.1 Protopterus annectens | reverse complement strand
TGTTAAATTTTGCACAGCACATAGAGTGCCTTGCTAGTGCACTTTTGTTGTATCTTTTCCTTATACTGTATTGACGCTGGTAGATTCTTTGCTTCAAGCTATTATTAGCCTTACCAACATAAAACGCACATCTGCAACATGTAGCAAGGTAAATAATTTTCTGAGATCTACAATTCATATGTGTTGCTGCATCACATAAAGTAATGTTGTTCAAAACTGCACCCTGCTTGTTTACATTAATATAACAGCAATAGACACACTGTTGGCACTCCCTAGTTGTGGGAACACTAAAACTCATGGGTGTTTTTTTCAAAACCACTTTGACATTTTGCTTATTTGTGAATATTGGAAAGATTTAAATAAATGACAAATGTTGCTGTCAGATTGCAGCGACATCCAGTTTCTATTTATAATCTTTTCAATTGTCTTAGCATCTGTTGTGTAGTACATCACCATATTGTTGTTACCTGAAAAAGTATTAGCTGTATTCATCTCAGTGTTATGTACCATATTTGTCATACCATGTTTAATAACTGGTGCATACCTATCCTGTCTCCCAATCCAAATTTCATCAGGAATTTTCTCCAAAAGGTCAAGGGGGTAGCCCTGATCAGTAAACATGTTTTTAAATCAATAAAAATTCCTCAATACAATCTGAACATTCAGATGTAGGACATGATCAGGGGCGGCTCATGCTATAGGACTGCAGGACTGCAGCCCTCCCACCTGTAGAAAGACCAAATCCCCATAGAAGGAATAAAAATAATAAATCCCCGTAGAAAGAATCCCATAAAAATACAAAAATAAAAAATAAAAAAATTGTAAGTCCTGGAACTCTGAGCATGCGTGCATGCTTAATTCCTCGAACTCAGACCTCCTGACTGCTTTGTTTCAGACCTCCAGACTGCTTTGTTTCAGACCTCCAGACTGCTGTGTTAGCAGTCCTGATGGGGAAAGGCATCTCTGCCCTGCAGATGGCCAGAAGTCTGTGCGGTGACGACTGCATAGACCAGAAGAAATCCAGACTTCATTGTCTGCAGGCCACGCCCACTTTCGCACCAACCAGAACAGTCGCAATCTTCTCACACCAACCAAAACAGTCCCAGTCCCCTTGCACCACCAACCAGAACAGTCTTAGTCTTCTCGCGGGGAGGGATGGATTTTGAATACTTGCAGCTTGTGCAGGATTAATGGAACACTATTATGGATTACTATGGAGGGGTGACTGAATACTTGCACGGGACACTGAGTTCGGACTGAATATGGAACACGGAGTTCAGGTAAGGTGCGTGTGTGTGTGTGTGTGTCATATATTGCACAAATCTTGTACACTCATTTTCAATCACATACAAAAATCAGCAGTATAAGACATTTTGATATGATTATTTCTTGAGGGTTTGTCCATGCACAGCTGTCTGCATCTCTTCCATCCTCTCAAGCCTAAATCAGATGACAAAGCCAAAAAGTAATGCGGAACAAAATTCCCAAAACAAAATGCATGTAAAAGCTGGCTGAATAAAAATAAATTGTGCCAGTAGGTGTTTATCATATTGGATAGCATTTAGTTGTTGCAATCCTCACCATTTTTTCATTTATATGTTTTATGAGGGATGCGAAGTCCGTGGCAAACTATGGGAAATCCCTGAAATGAAGGATTAATTGCATCATGAGGAGATTTTGGAAGATTTAATGATTTATTATTTGCCTAGTCACCCATTACAGTGTATTATCACTGGTACTGCAAATCTTCACCAGAAATGATTTCTACAGCAATGCAAAGTGTGTTTGAAAGTGCAAGGCAAAATGGACAGCTTTAAAGTCTTGCAGTACGTTACCCCATTTCCTCTCAACTAATCAGATTTTTGCCTCATATTTTTGGCATTTTCCTCAAAACAAATGTGATTTTCTAGCAAATCATTGAGGACTTAAGTAAGCAAACAATGACATACACTTGAGTTTCATACTTCATAGCCTTCAGAAAATACATGCTAACGCAAAACCTTTTTTCTATTCTGGCAACTTTCAAATGTTTTTGAGAGCAACATATGAAAATCTGTCCCTATTTTTTGGGTCTTTCTTCCCCCGGTATCTTTGGCTTTGTCCAGATTACTTCCTCTGAGGTTGAAAGGCATCACAAATGTGTCAGAGCCATCACCGTCAGCCAGAGACATTTCAAATTGTGACATACTTGTTGCACCTCACTCCCCCATGTAGTGACTCTGGATGTGTCCAAGCAAGGCAAGGAGCAGTTATGCAGCATAAGTGTACAGAGTATTCCCCAATCCAAGGTAGACACAAGTACGACAATGGCTTTTCATCTGTCTTTGATTTTGCAAAATGTTCTGGTTTTCTGTCATATTTTTATACTGTTGATTTATGCTTCTTCTTATTCAGAAAATGTATGCTGTCGCAGTGCCCTGTTCCTCTGTGTTTAAGTAGCAATGCTTTAATGACCCATCAGGTAAGCTTGTCTGAGATTGTGAGATGCAAGTAAGCTTTAATAAGCATACTGTTAAAGAGTTACCAACATTGAAAGCCTTTTTGTTGTTGGCATGCAGAGAATACTTACATAACTAGATAATATATAAGCCTTAGGTATTGAAATGCATATGACAGTATTTGTAATAAAGGGCAGGATTACAGTATTTTCAGACGCTCGTTACATTTGGAGACTTGCAGTCATCTTTGCAGGCTTTACCCGTAAACTAAACAGAATGCCAATCTATCACGTGTGGTCCATAACCTGTACAATAATCCTTTAAGCAATTTATAATTGAGGTTGTTTCTTGTTTGCTGTTCATTTTTTACTTTGATCATGCTTTCCCTATGAAACAAGTAGATAGTTGTTGTCAGGCAGCAGGTCTTTTTTGGATAAGAAACATTTTTACAAGTGGGGGTATCACAGAGATTGCTACTTTCAGCATGTTACTTGGTACTTTTATAAAGCTGAATATAAATTATAATTTGAACTGCAGTGCAAAGAGAAGTGGTTTGAGTTGAGTGCTGCTTGTTTTTTTTTTAATACTGATGTTGACTGGCATTCCAGTAATGTATTTAAAAAGTAATTTATTTTTTCATGCCTCAACTTTTTTGTTTCCACCTAGATATTAAGTAAGCTGTCATGTAGCCAATGCATTGAAATATTCTTTTCTTCTACACTTCATTTTGTCTTGATTTGACTCTTGTAATGATAGTTTGGTATTCAGGGCAGTCAATTTAATTAAAGTTCCAGTTGTTGTGGTTTTGAGCATAGTCCCACCCCTTTCTAGTTGGTCACACCCCTTGCCATTGGCCTCACCCATACAGCTGTCTCCTGCAGCACCCCTTTGATTTGAAGACACCAGCCGCCACTGGACGTGATGCACGAATTAACTGACTTTTTACTGCTCCTTTTTTCTGATTCATTGGGTGACAACTTGTATAATGTAAGTATGTATTACAATGTGTAGGTTTCCTAAACACACCTGTTATCCATTTTGTGGGAAAATTTCAAAAAAAGTAAACTGTTTTGCAAAAAGTCAATAAACATACCTAATTGTTCTGTAGTGCCTGTCCATCCAAAAAATAAATCATCCAAAAATCTAAAATATACCAGGCAATACTTGTATAACAGTGACTGAAATAATACATTCAATTCCCAACAAAGCATAAGTGTGTTCGCAAAAGGGGGGGGGGGCGCGCATGCTACACCCATGGCAACACCCTGATTCTGTTTATAAAATTCACCCTCAAATAATAAAAAATTATTATTTAGGACCAAATCCATAAAATTGCACATAATTTCCTTGTCACCATCATGAAGTTCACTGTACTGAAATACTATATCTTTGAAGGAGCTCAGACCAGTGTCTTGTGGAATTACTGTAAAGAGACTTTGTACACCACAAGTCACCAACTTTGAGTAATCTGGAATAACAGCAGATTGTAACTTGTACAACAGGTCCCAAGAGTCCTTTATGATATGTGGAAACCTGTCTAATAAATGCTTAAGTTTTCTGTCCACAAACTTAGCTAGAGGTTCAATCACCGATCCCCTTTTAGCAACAATTGGATGCAAGGGTGGATCTTCCATATTGGAATGTATCTTAGGGATACCAAAAGATTTTTGGAAGAATTGGATTTTCCACCCTAAGATAGTCATAGAGGGGCTTTGAAATGGTGTTAAATAACAAAAATTCGTCCAATACTATCTTGATGGATCTGTATGCTAAATTAACTTTGTTTAGGGAAACTATCCCATAAACTTCGGTATCATTCAACAAATTCGAATACGACCACAATAGCCATCTGACTCCATAATCACCAGCCCCCCTCCTCTATCCGGCTTCATGCACCAGATTCGGTTGTTTTGCCTAAGTTCTTACTTTTGGCAGAGTCATATAAAGTTATCATTGCTTCTGCTTTTCTGTATCCTCTCATATGGCTTGTGACAGCTCCTCTAATGTATCTCAAAATAAGTCTTACCATAGCTTTAGTAGTCTGTATTAATTTAGATCATTTGTCTTGATGTACAATTTCAAGACATTTCTTTGATAAAGTACTTTTTTTTGTGCAGATAGTTGTCAGCTTCTTTCTGTTAGTAAAAAGTGATTATTATCCCTTTGAGGGATGATTTTACAGAGATCAAATGCTGATGACTTGTGTTTCAAGTTCAACTTTATTACAGTTTGTAAACCCAAGTTCTTCTACATTAAATAGCAATAAACACAATGAAATATAATATAAAATATACAGCAAATATGAAGTCTTATTCAGTGCAATATCAATCCGAGTAAAATTGTTTTACTATAAAAGAACGATAAAACCAATGGAACCAAAGCAGGCTAAGTGATCTTCAGAAAGGAAAAGGTCGATAACCAAACAATTTAGTGAATATAATACAGAGTAATAAAACAGACCAACATGTTTCTAGGTGCACTATTAAACACAGTAATAAATCTAGAAGCTTTTCCCAATTATGACTTACAAAAACTAGATGTAGATGAGAACAACAGATTCTACACAAAGGCAGTGCTCAAATTTTGCATGAAAGGCCACACATAGCAGTTTAAGCAATGCAACACAGTGCAACATTGTTGCAAAATGTCAGTGATAAAGGCCACACATAGCAGTTTAAACAATGCAACGCAGTGCAACATTGTTACAAAATGGCAGTGATAAATGAAATGAAATAAAGGGGCTTGGCAGGCAACAGAGACACGAGCACAAGATGGAAGATCAAAAACGTTTTTGCTGCAATAAATTTAATAAAATGCATTGCCAAAGCATATCAAAACCAGTAAAGTGCAAAACAATATTAAATACTAAGAAAGGCCATCTTTCACAAACTTTACTAAGAAGGCCAACCGAATGCTGAAATGTTGACAAATTTGTCAACTTAAAGTTAATTCTTCTCACAATTTCTACCAATTAGGAACATGGTGGACAGTATGCTTGACAAGGGGGCAGGTCATTAGTGGAAAGTTTATTATCTTGACAGCTTTAAGTGCAGTATCAGAATATCAACAGCTCATTTAAAGGATAGTTCACTTTCTTGTTGGATCATGTTGTAGACACGGGTAAATGGATTGATGTTGGGTTGGGTGTGTGTTTGTGTGAATGTTTGTGGGTTAATGTCAAAGTAAGAGTTAGGTAAGAAGATAGCTTAGGGTTTTGTGTGTGTGTGTCTGTGTGTGTATGCATGTACGTACGTGTGCTTGAGCCCATCTTGTGTAATGTTAGTACTACAGAAAGGGAAAGGTACACAGCACCATTTCCACCTTACTAATGTGTGTGCTGACCCCAACCTTAACCCTGCACCTTACCATAGAAAAAACATTTTGGTACCTCTAGCAGTATTCAGACATACCAAGTCCGACAGTATTGCGAGAGTTTATGTTTTTTTGCTTTGTTTATATATTTTTAGTGTAAAGTGATCCTAGAAGAAGACTCATCTGTTATTTTTTAAAATGTGCTTCTTGTGTGGGTTGGGTGTTTTTATCAGTATACTGATGTGTTCATATTATGAACTGTTGATATTTTGTTGTCAGCATTTTGACACACATACATGCGCACCACACATACACACACACACATACACACATATGCGTACACATACCCACACGCGTGTACACATACACGCACGCACACATACACGCACGCATACACACATACACACACACACACACACACACACACACACACACACACACACACACACACACACACAGTGACAAGCCAATGCTAACTGTTGTAAGTGCTAGGCCTGTGTAACACTGTACAAGTAAAGGAATCCTCAGACTTCAACTAACATTCTTCATAAAGAGTGCTTAATCAAATAGATGAGTTAGCCTGCTTTAATTATGTCATCAATGATAGAAGTGACCGTCTAGCTTCCCTGAACCACTGCTTAAGGAACATGTAGTTAATCACAGATGTGATACCTGCAATCATGCAATGAACTTCTGAGACTAGGGTGATAGTAACATAGACCATAGAGACTTACTGATGCTGATATTGGCAGTAAAGGCAATCCTTAGCCATAAAAATTTCAAAACATTCTGCACAAATGCAAATATCATGAAAAAACAACTAAAATGTACTATCGCAGAGTTACTCATTTATGCAGTATTCATGCTACAGCAATTTTTTTCTCAACTTACTTCCTCAGATATCAATGCAGTCCTTAGAAATAAAAGCAAATCCTAACACAGACACAGTTAGTATAATCCAGTCAACAACAAACTCTGGGGTACTGCTAAACAACTACCCTTTCAGACACTGCCTTGCAACTTGAAACCAGCTGAAACTAGCATAAGATACAAAGTATGCTTTCCTGTACAATTTGAATCTTAGGCATAAAATTTGTTTAGAAAGAGACCCGAGATCCATGCACTGTAGGCATCTTCCCTTGGCTATGGCCTGCCATCGTACAAACGATTCAGTGACAGAGAACAGCAGAAAGCATAAAGAAGTAGCATGGAGCAGAGTCATACAAGCATAATGAAGTAGCATGGAACAGACTCATACAAGCATAATGAAGTAGCATGGAGCAGAGTCATAAAAGCATAATGAAGTAGCATGGAGCAGAGTCATACAAGCATAATGAAGTAGCATGTAGCAGAGTCATACAAATATAATGAAGTAGCATAGAGCAGAGTCATACAAGCATAGAGAAGTAGCATAGAGCAGAGTCATACAAGCATAGAGAAGTAGCATGGAGCAGAGTCATACAAGCATAAAGAAGTAGCATGGAGCAGAGTCATACAAGCATAAAGAAGTAGCATGGAGCAGAGTCATACAAGCATAATGAAGTAGCATGGAGCAGAGTCATACAAGCATAATGAAGTAGCATGGAGCAGAGTCATATAAGCATAATGAAGTAGCATGGAGCAGAGTCATACAAGCATAAAGAAGTAGCATGGAGCAGAGTCATACAAGCATAAAGAAGTAGCATGGAGCAGAGTCATACAAGCATAAAGAAGTAGCATGGAGCAGAGTCATACAAGCATAATGAATTAGCATGGAGAAGAGTTATGCAAGCATAATGAAGTAGCATGTTGCAAAGTCATACAAGCATAAAGAAGTAGCATGGAGCAGAGTCATACAAGCATAAAGAAGTAGCATAGAGCAGAGTCATACAAGCATAATGAAATAGCATGGAGCAGAGTCATACAAGGATAATGAAGTAGCATGGAGCAGAGTCATACAAGCATAATGAAGTAGCATGGAGCAGAGTCATGCAACCATAAAGAAGTAGCATGGAGCAGAGTGATAGAAGCATAAAGAAGTAGCATGGAGCAGAGTCATACAAGTATAATGAAGTAGCATGGAGCAGAGTCATACAACCATAATGAAGTAGCATGGAGCAGAGTCAAACAAGCATAAAGAAGTAGCATGGAGCAGAGACGTGCAACCATAAAGAAGTAGCATGGAGCAGAGTCATACAAGCATAATGAAGTAACATAGAGCAGAGTCATACAAGCCTAATGAAGTAGCATGGAGCAGAGACACAAGCATAAAAGAGTAGCATGGAGCAGAGACATACAAGCATAAAGGAGTAGCATGGAGCAGAGTCATACATGCATAAAGAAGTAGCATGGAGTAGAGTCATACAAGTATAATGAAGTAGCATGGAGCAGAGTCATACAACCATAATGAAGTAGCATGGAGCAGAGTCATAGAAGCATAAAAAAGTAGCATGGAGCAGAGACATGCAACCATAAAGAAGTAGCATGGAGCAGAGTCATACAAGCATAAAGAAGTAGCATGGAGCAGAGTCATACATGCATAATGAAGTAGCAAGGAGCGGAGTCATACAAGCATAATGAAGTAGCATAGAGCAGAGTCATACAAGCCGAATGAAGTAGCATGGAGCAGAGACACAAGCATAAAGGAGTAGCATGGAGCAGAGACATACAAGCATAAAGTAGTATGCATGGAGCAGAGTCATACATGCATAATGAAGTAGCATGGAGCAGAGTCATACAAGCATAATGAAGTAGCATGGAGCAGAGTCATACAAGCATAATGAAGTAGCATGGAGCAGAGTCATGCAACCATAAAGAAGTAGCATGGAGCAGAGTCATACAAGCATAATGAAATAGCATGGAGCAGAGTCATACAAGTATAATGAATTAGCATGGAGCAGAGTCATACAAGCATAAAGAAGTAACATGGAGCAGAGACATGCAACCATAAAGAAGTAGTATGGAGCAGACTCATACAAGCATAAAGACGTAGCATGGAGCAGAGTCATACAAGCATAATGAAGTAGCATAGAGCAGAGTCATACAAGCATAATGAAGTAGCATGGAGCAGAGTCACAAGCATAATGAAGTAGCATGGAGCAGAGACATACAAGCATAAAGGAGTAGCAAGGAGCAGAGTCATACAAGCATAATGAAGTAGCATGGAGCAGAGTCATACAAGCATAAAGAAGTAGCATGGAGCAGAGTCATATAAGCATAATGAAATAGCATGGAGCAGAGTCATACAAGCATACAGAAGTAGTATGGAGCAGAGTCATACAAGCATAATGAAGTAGCATGGAGTAGAGTCATACAAGCATAAAGAAGTAGCATGGAGCAGAGTCATACAAGCATAATGAAATAGCATGGAGCAGAGTCATACAAGCATAAAGAAGCAGCATGGAGCAGAGTCATACAAGCATAAAGAAGTGGCATGGAGCAGAGTCATACAAGCATAAAGAAGTAGCATGGAGCAGAGTCATACAAGCATAAAGAAGTAGCATGGAGCAGAGTCATACAAGCATAATGAATTAGCATGGAGCAGAGTCATACAAGCATAATGAAGTAACATGGAGCAGAGTCATACAAGCATAAAGTAGTAGCATCGATCAGAGTCATACAAGCATAAAGAAGTGGCATGGAGCAGAGTCATACAAGCATAAAGAAGTAGCATGGAGCAGAGTCATACAAGCATAAAGAAGTAGCATGGAGCAGAGTCATACAAGCATAATGAATTAGCATGGAGCAGAGTCATACAAGCATAATGAAGTAACATGGAGCAGAGTCATACAAGCATAAAGTAGTAGCATCGATCAGAGTCATACAAGCATAATGAAGTAGCATGGAGTAGAGTCACACAAGCATAATGAAGTAGCATGGAGCAGAGTCATACAAGCATAATGAAGTAGCATGGAGCAGAGTCATACAAGCATAAAGAAGTAGCATGGAGCAGAGTCATACAAGCATAATGAAGTAGCATGGAGCAGAGTCATACAAGCATAAAGAAGTAGCGTGGAGCAGAGTCATACAAGCATAATGAAGTAGCATGGAGCAGAGTCATACAAGCATAATGACGTAGCATAGAGCAGAGTCATACAAGCTTAATGAAGTAGCATGGAGCAGAGTCATACAAGCATAATGAAGTAGCATGGAGCAGAGTCATACAAGCATAATGAAGTAGCATGGAGCAGAGTCATACAAGCATAAAGAAGTAGCATGGAGCAGAGTCATACAAGCATAATGAAGTAGCATGGAGCAGAGACACAAGCATAAAAGAGTAGCATGGAGCAGAGACATACAAGCATAAAGGAGTAGCATGGAGCAGAGTCATACATGCATAAAGAAGTAGCATGGAGCAGAGTCATGCAAGCATAAAGAAGTAGCATGGAGCAGAGTCATACAAGCATAATGAATTAGCATGGAGAAGAGTTATACAAGCATAATGAAGTAGCATGTTGCAGAGTCATACCAGCATAAAGAAGTAGCATGGAGCAGAGTCATACAAGCATAAAGAAGTAGCATGGAGCAGAGTCATACAAGCATAATGAAATAGCATGGAGCAGAGTCATACAAGCATAATGAAATAGCATGGAGCAGAGTCATACAAGGATAATGAAGTAGCATGGAGCAGAGACACAAGCATAAAAGAATAGCATGGAGCAGAGACATACAAGCATAAAGGAGTAGCATGGAGCAGAGTCATACATGCATAAAGAAGTAGCATGGAGCAGAGTCATACAAGTATAATGAAGTAGCATGGAGCAGAGTCATACAACCATAATGAAGTAGCATGGAGCAGGGTCATACAAGCATAAAAAAGAAGCATGGAGCAGAGACATGCAACCGTAAAGAAGTAGCATGGAGCAGAGTCATACAAGCATAAAGAAGTAGCATGGAGCAGAGTCATTCAAGCATAATGAAGTAGCATGGAGCAGAGTCATACAAGCCTAATGAAGTAGCATGGAGCAGAGACACAAGCATAAAGGAGTAGCATGGAGCAGAGACATACAAGCATAAAGTAGTATGCATGGAGCAGAGTCATACATGCATAATGAAGTAGCATGGAGCAGAGTCATACAAGCATAATGAAATAGCATGGAGCAGAGTCATACAAGCATAATGAAATAGCATGGAGCAGAGTCATACAAGGATAATGAAGTAGCATGGAGCAGAGTCATACAAGCATAACGAAATAGCATGGAGCAGAGTCATACAAGGATAATGAAGTAGCATAGAGCAGAGTCATACAAGCATAACGAAATAGCATGGAGCAGAGTCATACAAGGATAATGAAGTAGCATGGAGCAGAGTCATACAAGCATAATGAAGTAGCATGGAGTAGAGTCATGCAACCATAAAGAAGTAGCATGGAGCTGAGTGACAGAAGCATAAAGAAGTAGCATGGAGCAGAGTCATACAAGCATAATGAAGTAGCATGGAGCAGAGTCATACAACCATAATGAAGTAGCATGGAGCAGAGTCATACAAGCATAAAGAAGTAACATGGAGCAGAGACATGCAACCATAATGAAGTAGCATGGAGCAGAGTCATACAAGCATAAAGAAGTAGCATGGAGCAGAGTCATACAAGCATAATGAAGTAGCATGGAGCAGAGTCATACTAGCATAATGATGTAGCATAGAGCAGAGTCATACAAGCATAATGAAGTAGCATAGAGCAGAGTCATACAAGCATAATGAAGTAGCATGGAGCAGAGTCACAAGCATAATGAAGTAGCATGGAGCAGAGACATACAAGCATAAAGGAGTAGCATGGAGCAGAGTCATACAAGCATAATGAAGTAGCATGGAGCAGAGTCATACAAGCATAAAGAAGTAGCATGGAGCAGAGTCATACAAGCATAAAGAAGTAGCATGGAGCAGAGTCATACAAGCATAAAGAAGTAGCATGGAGCAGAGTCATACAAGCATAATGAAGTAGCATGGAGCAGAGTCATACAAGCATAATGAAATAGCATGGAGCAGAGTCATACAAGCAAACAGAAGTAGCATGGAGCAGAGTCATACAAGCATAATGAAATAGCATGGAGTAGAGTCATACAAGCAAAAAGAAGTAGCATGGAGCAGAGTCATACAAGCATAATGAAATAGCATGGAGCAGAGTCATACAAGCATAAAGAAGCAGCATGGAGCAGAGTCATACAAGCATAAAGAAGTGGCATGGAGCAGAGTCATACAAGCATAAAGAAGTAGCATGGAGCAGAGTCATACAAGTATAAAGAAGTAGCATGGAGCAGAGTCATACAAGCATAATGAATTAGCATGGAGCAGAGTCATACAAGCATAATGAAGTAACATGGAGCAGAGTCATACAAGCACTTTATTTATGAGCACAGTTATTTATATATGTATATATGTGTGTGTGTGTGTGTGTGTGTGTGTGTGTGTGTGTGTGTGTGTGTGTGTGTGTGTGTGTGTGTGTGTGTGTGTTTATTTAATGTATGATCATCTGGGGGGGTAGACTGGTATAACAACTTTTGCAACAACTATCGAGACTATGAGGCAATACAAAATGCAGAACACATCAATCCAGGCAATTCGTTGGTTTAGAACAGTTGTATGCAAAAAAAAAGACAAACTGACAAGGACAAAATACAATGAAAATGCAGAATTCAAGTCACTACAAACATTATACTATTTACAATATTTTCAAATTGTACAGTTTGTGGAGAATATTCTACATGAGATGAAATGAAAAGCTAACATAATGAATAAACAAAAATGTCTTCAGATAAATATCTTTGTAGGTAGCCAGTATCTTTGAAGCAGTTGCATGTGTACTCAATTGCTAGATGTTCTTTAAGGCTACACTTCTTTTAAAGTAAATTTTGTTGCAAACCATTTACTGAAAAATATTTACAATGTATGAGTCATATAGTTTTCAGTATGATTTTATGTATAAATCATAAATACAATATTGGTATGCAGAATGCCACCTACTTGTCAAACAATATGCTGCTTGCTAATGCTTAAATTAACTCAAAAACAGAAATCTGTATCCATAATAGAGAAGAAAAAATAATCTGTATGCCTTCTGTACTATGTAATATTCACACTCCTCACATTTTAAAGTATCACAAAGTCCCCATTTACCCAATGGATGCCATCCTCTTCCTACTTTAAGTTAAGGGGAGCGCAAACACTATTTTTAAAAAGTATAAAACTACATTGATGAGAAATAAAGGCAACTCTGCTCATGGAGGAAGCCTCATCATAGAAAACTTGGTCAGTAGCATAATAGATTGAATGTATGCACACACACACACACACACACACACACACACACACACACACACACACACACGTACGTATATACAAACACGTACGTACACACACACACACACACACACACACACACAAGCATATGAACATACACATGCATGCGCGCTAACACACACACACACACACACACACACACACACACAAAGAATTAGGGCACTCATATTAATGTCAGCAAACAGCACTGTGAAACAAATATGTCACAAGAAGAGATGTTCTTTGAACAGCATTACTATGATACATACCTTAACATGTTGTATCATGACAGGGAATGGTCTGGTATTCTCTCTCTCTCATACACCTGCATACAACACACACACACACACACACACTGGCTTCACCTGGCAATGTATTCTAAATGCATGTGTGATAAAGGCAGAGTCTGGCCTGGTGAACAGATGTTAAGAATAAAGCAGTGACGATGCCTTTGGGTATGTAAGAAGGAAAGGAAATACTAATAGATGGCCCGTTCGTAAAACGAGTAAATCTTCTTTATCACAGATGTTGAGGAATGCATGAGGCGGGTCTATATCATATGTTCAAAGTTTTATATATCGAACATTAAAATATCAAACTGAAATGTTCGAAGTTATAAAACTTCGAACATATGTAAAAAAAAAAAAATACCAACTCCGAGACCGCATTACAATGCAGTAAGGGAAATCTTCCCTTTACCGCACTACAGTGCGGTCTTGGAGTTGGTATATTTAAAGAGTGGGGGGAGTGTGGGGGTGGAAGGGGGCTTGCCCCCATGCCTACACTAGTCAGGTAAGTTCTGTTTGTTTTTTTTTATTATTATTATATGTTCGATGTTTGAAACTTTGAACATTTAAATTCGATTATTTAACATTAGAAGTTTTCAAACTTCGAACATATAATATAGACCCCATGAGGCAGCCATTTCTGTAATGGGCTGGTTAACCAACTATGAGAGACTTCAATAATGTGTGGCAAACATACAATAAGGTGAGGTAATATGAGGATGAGGTAGCATATTGCTTTCTTCATAACAGCAATAACTGTATCAAGTGAGGAAGGCAGAGGTCAGAACAATCCAAGTGATTATTTTCTCCTATCAAATTTGATGTGTCTGTAGTCAGACAATGCTTCCCCATTAACTACAGGACCAAGTATGCCTGCTAGCTCTGACTTTGCACTAACAAACTATGACTAACTGTAGGCGTACCACTCAAATATGAGGTGGAGGAGGAATTAGATGTAGCCCATCAATTGCATGGTCTTTAAGGAAGTCCACTTACCACCACAACAAGCAGAGGACAAAATAAACCAAATTCTTATTTTGATTTTTAAAAATCTCTCTTTTTACCATCTGAGAAAGTACAACACTAAATGATGGAACTCTGTTCCAAAAATTGGATTATAGCCTTCCAATTATCAAGTCAACAACCCAGAAAAAACATTATTTCTACAGCCATTGTTCTATTAAAGTTAGAAACCTTGTTAATAACAATAATATAATTCTATAGTCATGCATTTGTCAGAATTGTCGTGTAATAGGTATGGAACCTTAGGAGATCATGTAAAGTCCAGATGACCTTTTGAAAATATCTAAAGAGCTTAAACTTAATTTCAATTCAAGTATCTAATCTGCATTCTGTCATTAACAATAATGGCATTGTTGTTATGCCGTTTTACAGGCATTTGTAATTTAGGAAAGCCATTTACACAGTTTTATGTCTTTGTGATTCTGGGCCAATTTACATTAATGCAGAGGAGTTTATATACAGAAGCTCAGCAGAGGAATGCATTACTCCTTTCTTTTATGATGAATGGGGACATTTACTCAGAAAAGTTAAGACTAATCCAAATGATATTTAAATGTAGTTCACTGTAACCACGAATATAATGTGATTGTTTAAATATTTTAGCACACCACAGGATCTTTAAAGAAATAGCTTTGCATACTGAAAAAGCCATACTATCTAAAGAAATCTGAAATGTTTTAAGACTTAATTACAAATGTTTCTTTCTTATGTTTCTTTTAAAATGCTTTGAACCTACAATAGTCATAAAGGACACTTAAATTTCTTCTGAAAAATATGAAATGTATAACTAATTAGACACAGTGGAGATTATATTTTCACATTTCTAATACTTCTTTCTGCTGTTTATTTTCCCTTTTTTAATATCTAAGGTAAATTGTCAAAGCAACATACATCAATGGATGAGGGAATACTTATTACATCTTTATATACTTTCTCTTTTCACATTGGTTTTATGATTCAGTTATACAATACACTGATGTTAATTACAAAATGATGAGGATAAAGAACCCAGCTACAGGAAAAGTAGGGATATACATTCAGCAAGACAGCATATATGTTGAAAAAATTATCTAAATGAAAAGAAACTGGAGAAACAAAATATAAATCCTGAATTCATGTGCTGTTTACATTTTGCTTGCAGTCTCTGTAGTCAATAAAGCTGATGTATATACACATTAGGGAATGAAGATGGGTCCCTTACATACTTACTCTGTTAGTATGTTTCTCTCTTCAGCACTGATTTCAAATCTAAAGGAGTACTTGGATAAGAGAAAGACCCTATGGGGTCATGCCCTTTTCCACACCAGTTTAAAAGAGGACCACACAACTGCTGTCAGATACCACAGTGGGAGTGACTAGCTGCAGCTCGATTGTTAAGCAGTAAGAATTGTAAAAAACTAAATAAAACTAGTAACTGACAACTAATCACAGCAGTGAAAGACTTCTGAAGAATGGGAGAAGGCACATATGAGTTTCAATTTACAGTGTTTGGAAACTAATGGCCTCTTAGTAGTCTCTCCTTAATTATGGAGAAAAGCAAATAATCTCTGCTAAAGGAGAGGCATTTGGAACATCAGAAGTCAATGGGACCACAGGATTGTCTCATTGCAACTTGGAATAATAATTGGAATATCCCTCAAAAGAACTTTAATGGAGTTCTTCATTTGGCTGAGTAGTGCCAAACAAAACCTGTAAGGTACATTAAGAAAGGGATGCTTAGATTGCAACCAGACATTTTACTAGTGGCACACAAGAGATTTAATAAACAGATTACAAAGTCTTGGGTTGTTTGCGTAGCAGTACAGAAAATAAATAACTATATTAAAAAATAACAATGATCACTATGATGTAATATCTAAATAAAATTAATTGTGAGTCTTGGCACTACACGGAGCAGGACATTCTAGTTTCAGTTTTAGGCTTCTACTACGAGTCAAAGAACATGAACCCCCAGCAATCGAAATCCTTAAACTCTAATCCCCCCACCAAAAAAAAGCACCTACTAGAAAACTAAATGTTAAGTGTTTTTTGCTGTGGAGCAACTCCCCCATGGCCCAAACTTATATATATCTAATCCACATTTCGCCAATAATGATTTTCTATAAAGCCAATCAAAATATCAGAGAACTGAGCCTTAGGCACTTGAGCATCTGAAATGTTGTATACCAGAAGAGTAATGCAGTTTTGCTTGAGAAGAGCCTGTGTTTAGCTTGAATTACAAATGTCATGCTGTAGTTGTTTCTAGAGTTTCTTAATAAATTAAGACTTGCATTTTCCTCTCACAGTGATAACATATAATGCAGGAAACCTGACAACCTTGTAGTATTCTGAGTTCAGTGCTGTCACAGGAAGTGACACAGCAGAAAGAAGGGGGGGGGAATTACTGATGACACAAAGTTATACAGTACAGCTAATACATTGTAGATATGACACAAAGTTATACAGTACAGCTAATACATTGTAGATATGACACAAAGTTATACAGTACAGCTAATACATTGTAGATATGACACAAAGTTATAACAGTACAGCTAATACATTGTAGATATGACGCAAAGTTATACAGTACAGCTAATACATTGTAGATATGACACAAAGTTATACAGTACAGCTAATACATTGTAGATATGACACAAAGTTATACAGTACAGCTAATACATTGTAGATATGACACAAAGTTATAACAGTACAGCTAATACATTGTAGATATGACACACAGTTATACAGTACAGCTAATACATTGTAGATATGACACAAAGTTATAACAGTACAGCTAATACATTGTAGATATGACACAAAGTTATACAGTACAGCTAATACATTGTAGATATGACACAAAGTTATACAGTACAGCTAATACATTGTAGATATGACACAAAGTTATACAGTACAGCTAATACATTGTAGATATGTCACAAAGTTATACAGTACAGCTAATACATTGTAGATATGACACAAAGTTATAACAGTACAGCTAATACATTGTAGATATGACACAAAGTTATACAGTACAGCTAATACATTGTAGATATGACACAAAGTTATACAGTACAGCTAATACATTGTAGATATGACACAAAGTTATAACAGTACAGCTAATACATTGTAGATATGACACAAAGTTATACAGTACAGCTAATACATTGTAGATATGACACAAAGTTATACAGTACAGCTAATACATTGTAGATATGACACAAAGTTATACAGTACAGCTAATACATTGTAGATATGACACAAAGTTATAACACTACAGCTAATACATTGTAGATATGACACAAAGTTATACAGTACAGCTAATACATTGTAGATATATGAAGACTGACAAGAGACTAGTAACACTGGAAATGGTTTAAAGCATTATATATTATCTCAATGAAAAAAGTTTCAAAATAATGTGTATAAAAAGAAAAAAAAACACTCAGGAAAGATGCCCTTACCTGAAGTGAAGCAAGTAGCTGCAACAACAGAAAGAGGCAAGAAACTTGGAGTATGGGTAGTGAATCATGAATGGAACTCATGTCTATTGTTGACAGTGCTGCTAATATTAATGTTAAAGAATGAGTGTGGACTTACTGGAGCCTGAGAATGGAAATGAGGTGTTACTGTGATGAGCTGGAGTGGAAAAATTGGGGAAGAAATTATGTAGTTGGTCTAAGATTGAAGGGGCCATTATGTTTAGAAATATGAAATATTTCTTTATAGAAGACTTTGAAGGGTTTAGTATTTTTGTTGTAGCAACATGTGTTTTGTGGAAAAGTTATGGTATTTTTTGGATATGGGTAGGTAAAGGTTTTTCTTTAGGTGAATATTATCTGATTTATATAAGCAAGAAGTGATTGATGAGAAGTATTGCTTGAGGTGGTCATCTGGAATTGTATCATTGATCTGGGAAGAAAGGCTGATATAAGAAGTAAGCTTGAAGGGGGATATAAACAGTGATAGCATAGTGAGGATGAACAAATACTTTGTTAAAGCATTAAAGGAACTGGAGAAGACATGCTGGTGGATTTATTATGATAAGCGATTAGAGACAATATACTGAGGATGTAGAAGTAACAGGAGAATACAGCTACTGATGATGAATTGTGGAGTCAACAGGCAAGGAGTTGTCTGTTTAAGAGAAGTTTGAGACAAAACGTAGGGCAGGAGAACAGAGTATATAACACTAAGGATTCTGGATGTGGCTGGGAAATTGGGGGTGAAAGGGGAGAATAAATAATTTTCTTGTGTGGCAAAAGCCAGGGTATCATTTGGCTAGGCTTATATAGGCCCTAGAGACAATAGCCTAGTACCTACCTATGAACCTATAATTAGTTATGTAAACTAGTCATTGGTTTACCATCCTTTTAGGGCTATGCTGAAGTATCACCAAGCCTGATCTATCATGGCCTTAACAGCTGGCATACCTCTCAACTATACAGATTTTTACACAATGTCCAGATTTTTGCCTCATATTTTTGGTCTGTTTTTCATAAATTGTGGTTTTCTGGCAAATTAGTGGCAAATCTTTAAAGATTGAAGTTAAAAAGTAATGACAGACATTTGAATTTCAGACTTCATACCATTCAGAAAACTCATAAATTCAAAACCTAATATTCTATCAACCTTCTAAGTTTGTAAAACCAATATTTAAAAATTGTCCCTATTTTTGAGCCTTTGTCCCACTTTTATTTATGGTTTTGTCCAGATTTCTTGTTCTACGAGGTTGAGAGCTATGAGCTCAGTCAGTTAATGTTAAATTTGTAATTTCAGACACAGATGCTGCAAGTCAGTCATGTAATTATTAATCTTCCTTTGATCTGGTCGAAAAAATATAATACAATGTATTGTTTATTTACCACTGACCATTTTTATTAATAATTATTTGTTTGCTTTCCAAATATTTCACTAGGAAACATGCTGAGCTAATACATCATTTCTAGGCATGCCTGGGTATTGGGAAGTGAATGAAAACCATAACACCTACATGTGCTACAAAAACAACAGATGGCACATACACATTGTACAGCTAATAATAAAAATGCAGAATTACTGGACAGATAACCAAGGTTGCAAATACACATACAGTAAACTGGCTAAATAAAGAAAAGACCTGTTCATGATTTACTTATAATTTGTTAATTGGGGTAATGTGCTAATCATAAAGGACCCATTTCAGATAGCACCCAGCTGTCAAACACAACAAGCGCCTTAGAAGTTGTATTTACAAAATAAAATTTTTTCTATACACGAGTCCATAAATACTTACATATGTTAACTACTTACAATTAAAATTACTAACCATTTGCAACTGAATTAATGTACAATATACTTTTAAGTAAACATTACCTGAGCTGCAAACAACTTACGAATAAAGTGGACGATGGCAGGCTTTGCTTATGTGTTGCTGACAGCTATAGTGTCAAATGACAAACTGTATGCGTAAGGAGTATAGGTTCCATTGTGCTGTGGTTGATATGAAGGATAGCACAGTGGACAGCAGTCTTACAGTCAAACAGAAGCAGAATCCTTCCCTTTAGTTTTGCATGGAATGATGGCTCAGGATTTCTGCAAGACCAGTGAGCCAATGAGGTCTTGCAGGGACAGATCATATAAAGAATAATGTGATATGCCATTCTAACCTACACTGAACAGTGAATGGTTTGCCATAACCTGACATGTAACCCATGGATATCTATCAGTGATAAAAATAATTCATTCTGACACCAGAAGTTTAATCTTGAAAAAACTGACATGATTCTCCAGGCTTTATTTTGGGCCTATATTATATACTTGAAGCTTTAAAATTTCGAACCTCATATGTTCGACAACATATGAGCGAAACTTGAATCTTCGAATATATAATAAAAACGTTAAAGAAAAAACACTTACCTTAATGCTCTGAGCAGGGTGGCAAGTCTCCCTGCATCCCTCACACACCCCCATACCCCCCCATTTAAATATACTAACTCTAAGACCGCACTTCAGTGCAGAAAAGGGAAAATTTCCCATTCTGCGCGTATGGAGCCATTGCCTTTCACCTTTGAACTTTTCAAAGTTCGATCATATGGTGTTGACCATATGACATTTGAACTTTGAAACGTTCGATAAGTTAATAGGGACCCTTTATTTTTACTAATGCTTGTTTAGAAGGTAGGTGAAATGATGCAGGAAAGATTCCTTTTAGACATGTGCTTGACATGGGACACTTAGGGCTGACTGTAATATGTTATGAGAGAGATTCCTCATTTTAACTAAGATTGGGATGATTTGCTCCTTGAAAATCATCAACAAAAGCTAGGAATCTTCTATCTCCAGTCTATGCAGGTTCCATAGTACATAAATGAACTGAAGTGTTTACACTAACCTAAAAAGTATTAGCTTCAGTCTGGAGTTATACCTTTTATACTGATTTATTTTTCTATGGATATCCTGATTAGGCAGGAGAGAAAGCATGTAATTAAAAAAAATCAGGAAGTGGATAGACTGATGGACAGTGAATGTGCAAACCACAGTATCAGATCACTATGGTGATTACAAAAAGAAGAAAATAAGCATAATAATTAGCATTGTGGGAAAAACACATTGTTTATTTAAAAACGGTGCTTTGTTTTGGGGTGCTGTTTGTGAATGAAATGCCATTTGAGTGACAAGTAACAGAATCCAAGTAGGAGGGAATGGAGCTTAACAGAAACAAAGAAAAAATAGTATGGAGAGAATAGAAGATATCACACGCAAGTTGGTGTAGATACAGTAGAAGGCAGGTTATGTGGATAAGCCTGAATCAACAGGAAAAGGACATTTCAGAGCTTCGATACTAAGAAAAGAATATTAAAAAAAAGATATTCTGTGAGAATACATGTGTGATGCAGCAGTTAGACGTGCCATCTCATAGCATACAATTCTGTAGTATGGTTCCTAGCCAGGCTGTTTTTTGTGAAGAGTCTGCATATCTTATCTGCATTGTTGTCAGGATTTTACAGTTCTGTAGTTCTTCTCACATCTAAAAGGTGTACTATTCAATAAATTGAAAATTTTATACATTCCTTTTAGTTTTGTGTGTGTGTGTGTGTGTGTGTGTGTGTGTGTGTGTGTGTGTGTGTGTGTGTGTGTGTGTGTGTGCGCGTGTGTGAACACACATGTTTAATTGTATTTGAGTGTGTGTGTATATATATGTGTCTATATGCATATGTACTGGGGGTGGGCGCGCCCAATAATGGACTAGCATACTGTGCAGGAATATTTCTCTGCCTTACATGTGCTGAGTGCCGGTATACAGTTCAGCTACCCTGTGACCTCAAATAGGATAAAACACCTCTTAGCAAATGATTGAATGAATAAATGAATGAATGACTTTGGCTGCTATTGTCCCAGACACATGTATAATATAAAAGGGTGTCTAAACTTATCACTGTTTATAGTGCCAAAATACTAACATGCTTTACTCAGTTTTCTGCCTTTGAAACAGTGGACTGCTCTAGTAACCTATTTAAAGAAGCAACATAGATGGATAGATAGATAGATAGATAGATAGATAGATAGATAGATAGATAGATAGATAGATAGATAGACAGACATAGCTTGGTGAAGAAAATGTCTGTGGTGAATTGCATGCATTAAGCAATAGAAATACAAGACAGGTGCCACAGAAGGTCATTGCAGTGAGTTATAGTTTCTGTGGTACAGAGTTTGATTACTTCAACTGTAAGTTGTCTACTATGTGACTTTGTACAGTCACTTAACAAGACATTATTCCTGGTTCTGTGATTCCAATGAGCCCACCTGGTTAACAAATAGGTATCATTATACCTCTGTGGCCAACCTGTTGAACATGGATATCTCTCTGGCCACCCTGGTGGGCAAGGGCATCCTGAGGCAATGTAGCAATTGCCTCACATATAGTGACAACCACTTAATCCTGAAACAAACACAGTATGTGAGAGATGTAGCTCCACTATGAAAACTGAGCCATGACTCACAAACTGAGAAATCAAATGAAATACAGGTTGTCAGCATATGCACATAATTTCCCTAGTTAAATAAGGTCTCGACATATACTCCTATACATACACAGGTACTCACAAGTAAACTCTCCGTTCGATGCCTTCAGAAATCACATGCAAACAAAACCAAGTCAACATCAACCACTACACATAAAAATGCACATCACAGTGTTTCCATAAGTAAGCTTCAAAGGTGAAACTCCACACATTCAAACATTTTAGTGATAGGAGACACATGCATGACCCCCTCACCAAGATGGATAAAGAGAGGGTTACAGTCAGTTTTCTGTCAGGGGCCAGAATTTGCCAGATCATGCAGGTGCTCAAGCCACTCAGCCACAAGTAAAAATATGATTCAGTCATAGTCCATGTAGGTGTGAATGACCTCAGATGTACCTCCCTGGACTATATGAAAAGAGACATGTAAAAGTCCTTATGGTTATCCTTGGCTGTACTTGCCAAGTTTCTCTCAAAGGAGCCCTTGGAGGATTTGACAAGTTGTCTTCACTCCAATGCCAGCTACTCTAAGGCTCTTACAAGGGTACCCAATTATACTGAGTGAAATAAATATTAATACAAATGATAATGTTTGACCAATGCAGTAAGATTTTTCAGGATTTGCCACAAAGTGTCACCAAATAGATATAGTGCTCTCAACTGTTAAAGTATTCTCTAAAAGACTAGCCACAATGAAAAATTTAAATATACTTAATGATAAATAATAAAAGAACATGAAATACTAAATATCTGTTTACAATCAACACCAGAGTTTAAATCACAGGAAATATTAAAATAACATAGAAGAATAGATTCACACAGGTACAGGAGCAATGGAAAAGCACCCTCCTCAGCCTCAACAGGCAAATAAGATAACTTGTCAAATAGGATCATAGGAGGTTACTAGGATAATGGTCCTGGGGACCTTACAAACTTAACCAAGAGTTTATCCCCAAAAAGAAACCTCAGTCAGCACCTGTCACCCCTGTCAATGAGGGACACAGGTGGAACCCCTGGGACAAATTTGTGGTTAACCATCCATTCATCAAGGTTGCGCTTGCTTGAAGAGGGTCAGTGAGGTGCTCTGTTTGATGTGTATGGGGAGTCTATTCCAGAGCCGGGGCAGCCTTTGGGAGACAAACCTGTCACTCCAGCAGGTTTTTTTGATGTTGCATATTAGATTCAGGCTTTTTGAGCAGGTAGTGTGTGAGGAGTTTGACTTATGGATATGGCGCATCCTCCAAGGGCTCCTTTGAGAGAAGCTTAGCAAGTACTGCCAATGATAACCATAAGGCCTTTTACAGCTACGTATATAGTCTAAAAAGTAGGACCCAAGTATGTATAGAACTAGTGGCTATGAATATCACACACATTGACTTCACAGAGATAGCAATTACAGACTCTAGACTCAACCCAGCTTGGCTTTGTCAAGGGCAGGCCCTGCTTGCTCACTCTGCTGCACTTCTTTGAGAAGGTCATCAAAGCCATGGATGAGGGTAAGACATCCCATACTGCCTACCCTGACCTGGCCAAGGCATTTGATAAAATACCCCACTCAGATATTACGGATAAACTCACAGAATTAGGCATCAACCTCTGCATCACCAGAGGGGTAGCCAAGTAGCTCACAGATAGGACACATTATTAGAGTGAGGGAATGCACATCCAATAAGTAAGCCAGTCACCAGTGGAGTACCACAGGTCTCAGTGCTTGGCCCCCTCCTGTTTGGGATATATTTCCCAGATGTCAGGGTAAATGTAGATGGCCTTTGGCTGACCTGGTTTTCTGATGACTGCAAGTTGGGAGAATCATTGACTCTCCAAATAATGTTGATATCCTACAGAATGGTCTGACACAGACTGACTGGTGTCAGAGGCATGGCCTGAAACTAAATGTGAAGTAGTGCATAATAATACCCTTTGGGAAATGAAATACTCCTGCATATTACAACATTGATAGCACCACCCCATAAGAGTGGATCCAGTGGTGAAACATCTGGGTACTCAGATAGATAGTAATCTGAACTTTGACCACCATGTGCCCATGGTGGTGAGAAAATCCTTTTATGTGGCTCAGCTTATAAATAAGGGCATGGCATCCAAATCTAAGGATGTCATACTACCACGGTAATCATCCCTCATCAGACCAATAATATATTACAATACACCCTTTTGCAGGTACCTTGCCAAGATCCTACAACAGTTGGAGAGTCCTCACAGATTTTTCAGTCAAAATTACAGGGTATAACCAACATGTCATATGTGGACTAATTAAAAGCCCTATCACTGTATTCACTTTACTACCAATTACTGAGAGGTGATCTTTGCCTGAGTTACAAAGCAGTTTCTGATCAGCCTTGATGGAAATGTTGCATATTCTCAAAACTAATTGCCTGAGGGTTGCCCGGTCCAAAGATCTAAACCTGATCTCAGACATTAATTGATCACGTTGAAGAGACATATCTGTCCATGAGATTGCTCCTCCTCTGGAATAGGTTTCTTATTAATGTGAAGCAGAGCCCTTCCCTGATCATCTTCAAGTGCAATCTGGACCAATGGATGGGAAATCACAAAGTCACTGCACAGGTGGTGTTCCTGCTCCTTACGGACAGTAGCAGTCAGTAGAAATTGTCAAAACCCTGCTCACTGACCCTTGTTATCTTCACCCTGGGGATAGAAAATTGGGTAAAATCTGGGTAAAACTGGCTAGGCTTGTAAGGGCTTTTGAGCCCTTAGCCTAGTAATCTCCTATGAATCTATGACCCTAAAACCTTTCACAAGCTGACCTATAGCATGTTCCCTCTGCAACAGAGTACAATTACACTGATATCATGTAACACTAGTATTTATTTTATTTTATGTTACATTTGTTTATTGGAGTCATAAACTGATTAGTCTACACCATTTGCAGGTACAGCCTAGCTGAATAAATTCACAGAAACACAATAAAAAAGGAACTTTTTACCCTATGCACTTGGAGGAATACATTCAAAAATATTTAAAATCTGATGACTGCAAACTAGGAGACATAATCGAAACTCCTAACGATGTGGACATACTACAAAAGGGCCTCACTGAGACAGATGCCTGGTGTCAAAGCCATGGCCTGAAGCTCAATGTCAAAATGTGTATTGTCATCCCCTTTGGTAAAAACTCTGTACCCATGAACTACCACATAGCTGGTAGTCTACTTAAATCCAAAAATGTGATAATAGACCTTGGGACACAGGTGGACAGTAGTCTTTCCTTTGATAATCACATCGCTACAGTGGTCAGGAAATGCTTCTACGTGGCTCACCTCATCACAAAAGGTTTCTCATCCAGAAAAAAAGAGGTCATTGTTCCCCTCTACTTGTCACTCATTAGACCCATTATAGAGTACAACGCTCCTTTTGGTATGTACCTCACAAGACATCTACAACAACTGGAAAGGCCACAGAAATACCTCACAAAGAGGATTACTGGCCTCAAACAGATGCCCTATGCAGACCTTCTCAAAAAACTCCAGCTTTACTCCATCACATATAGCCTACTCAGAGGCGATCTCTGCCTAACATACAAAGCTGTGTCAAACCCAGAGCTGTTGGACATGCTCCACTTAAAAAAATCCCAGTCCCTCCGAGCTACACGCTCTAGGGACCTAAACCTTATCACCACAATAAAGTGAACATGCTGGAGGGATAGATTCCTGTCCCAGAGACTTCCCATACTCTGGAACAGACTACCTTTCTATGTCAAACAGAGCTCCTCATTAGCACTCTTCAAGAAAAATCTTGATGACTGGATGGGAGATAGGAAATTCACCCCAGGGATCACTTCTGTGGCTCTGCTCGACAGGAGCACAGGAAAATAATTTTCTTGGGTGGCGAAAGTCAGAGTACATATCTGGCTAGACTTATATAGGCCTTAGGGCAAATAGCATAGTACCCTGCTATGAACATGGGACAATGCTACCTGAGGGAAGTGAACTTCAGTCAGTCTAAAGTAGGCGGTTCTGTACTGTTTGGTCAAATTCCTCTTCTGCTTCTTCTTGAATATAGCACATTTCAAATGGCTGCCCTGCCATACTGCCACAGAATGTAAAAATCCACTATATTTTAACTCATTAATTCACTTAATCAACTCTGAGGTCACCACAACTTATAAAAAAAGAGACTTTTCCATTTTACACAGACAAACCTTCTTTCAGCATGTACTGTTGCGCTGTTGCTAAATTCTAGATTTCATCAAAAGGGTTGAGTTTTCAATGATATTGAACATTGTTCATAAAGATGAGTCTAGTACTCAGCATTTCCTGCGAATCAAAAAATACTAACAGAAGTCTCAGCAGAAATGTAAATATTTGTGATTAGTGAGAATATGTTTTCTTCTTAACTCTTGCCAGTGTATAGCAATGCAGCTAGCATTTTTACAACTTATTCACAAATGCAACATAAATGATTGCATAACTTGGTTAATGCCATATACGATGCTAAAAATCAGGAACTTCATGGACTTAAACAATCACTGTTTTAAGACATGGAAGAGATTATACAAATATCTTGTACTATAAGTGGAAGACATGTTTTACTACAACTGTGTTTAAGCCAGTTTCCCCATTCTAGACAGACTACATACCTATAATAACAGACAGCCCATGTATATCAAGTGACATCAGCACCATAAATCTTATTACCTCCTGTGGATCCATAACCGATGCACTGGAAATTTCCCTTGGATGGTGTCACTGACTCCCAACAACTACTTTGTCATTAATGATTTAATAAAAAAAGCTACTTCATGTATACTATATCTGTACTACTTGATAGCATATTTAACCAGATCAAGGACTGGAAGCCTAGAGAAAGTGTGGAAGTACTCAATGTACCTCTCAACCTCTTAATGCAAGAAATGTGGAAATAGCCTAAAATAATGGGGATAGGGACAGATTTGAAAATTTATAAACTTAAAAAAATGCTAGAATAAAAGGATTTGTGTTAGCAGGCATTCTCTGACACACACAGTGCTGGAAACTCAATTGTATGTCATTATTTATTGTCTTCAGTGCTCAGTGATTTGTCAGAAAACCACACATTTTACAAGAGACAGACCAAAAGTATGAGGAAAAAATCTGGACCTTTCAGAGGTATGGTACTTAATCTGTGTATAAATTATTCATCTGGTGCATAAAGGGAATGAGGTCATGTGGACATGTCTTCTCTCCTGTAGATCTGCAACATCTGTACCATCTTTGCAGATACTCTGTATATAGCTGCACCTATAGGTTTGATAAGAGAAATTGTAACATATTTGTATATATTTCTGAATATAAACTGTATTCATCATAGGCTTGAAATGTAAGACTGTAACTTGTATGTTATTACAATATGTTTCTGCATATACTGTAACTTGCTTGTCTTTATCTGTTTGTAAGTTATGAGCTTTTCTCTCCAGGCCTCCGCTGAAAATGGACATGTATCCAGTCGGACTATCCTGGTCAACAAATATAAAATAAATAAATAATAAATACATTTTATCTGCTACTATCTGTCCTCTTTTCCACATATTACTGAAGTCTTTACGGTTCCTGATAGGTCTTCTGTGAGAAGATAGGCATGAGCTTGTAATGTTTGACAGCTAACAATTATTTTTACTTTGAGACCTTCCACCCTTTATTACTAAATGATATGTAATTTCATCTTGGTTTTGCTCAAAATCTATTAAAATTAAACCAAGTAAATTAAATATGCGAACAAGATAAAGAAAATTACAATTAATTAGTCTCTAGAAGCAGCACCTTTAAGTATCGAGATCAAAAGATAAAGTTGTAAGCAGGAAATTTCATCTGTCACCGAGAAAAGCTGGCACACAGCAAAGGTAGGTTTCTGACAAATGTCTCAAAAGCTAAAGTGAATCAAGTGACATATTTACTGATGTGTTCATATCAGGAGTTGTAGTCACAGAAGGAGAATGTGAGAAAACGGTATGTAATTTGAATGATGTAATTCATAAAGATACAAGTGGCAGCGAAATTCTAAGAATGTGGCAGGGCTGTGTTTCAAGTCTGTTGAAAGTCTTCTGAACAGGGTCTAATGCTAAGATATGTTAATTTATTTTCAAATATTAGCCCATATAATTTGGTCTTGAATTTTTAATGCAAAACAAAATTATCTTTGTCATTATTGAGAACAGATAATGGAACACTTATGTTTCAAAGACCTTCAGTATACCCCAGTGACATGATAAAACAAAATGTTCTGTGCTTTAAAGATACCACAACTTCTACAAAACAAATGAGCAGTGATCACATTACCTTGTCTGGTTCTTAATCTTCATTTTTCCTGCTTCCTTCATTACCAGCCAAGATTGTTTTTTTTTTTTTTTCTTTTCTTTTTTTGTTGTGAACTTTACCTAAGAGGTTATACTGAATAAAATGGATTGAATTACTTTTATCATAGAATTCCAGATTTCAGTGCACACAGACCTTCAATCTATTTACTTGTCTATACATTCTCTGCTACACTGAAGGTTTTTAACTTTTATATAAATATATGTGTTTCTGTGAAGCCTTGGAATTAAAGGCTATAAAAGCACTCCCCACAATAATTCCTGCATCTGCAGAAATTGTGAGGAAGAGAAAAGATGGAAAAGTCAAATACCCATTAAGCCAATTCCTCAAAAATAAAATGATTTTCACTACTCCTACAGGCCAAGGTGTAATCTGTCAGCTCTAATATGTACTGAAATTAGATTGCAGTATACTCCTCTGTACCGTGCATGACGGTTTAATATTCTAAAAAACACAAAATGCCTCCTCTATCCTATTAAAATGTGACAATGAAGCATCTTTTGCTAACTCAGAAACTATTACCTAGTGGATTGCTTTAGTTTGTTTTCTCCTCTCATCTTGGTTTCTTCTGTCAAAGGAACTAATGAGAATTGAAAACAAGGAGTTTCCACTGCAGACTCGGTGAAAAAATTGGGAGTTTTAAAGCAGCTTTTTTTTTCTGGGAGGGAGAATGGCTTTACAACTTATAGTCAGAGCTAAGAATCTGTTATCTTACTGCATTCAGTGTGAAAAATGATTGCTTCTGTTTAGCTGACATGCCAATTGCTAACGGTTTCATGAAAACGCCTGTAAAACTGAAGACACGAGCAGGAGTGTTGTTATTATCTTCATTTTCACAGTATATTCTGTTGCTCGGCAATACATTCACTGTATGAAACATGCACAGCTTCTCCTCTAAGCTTAATGCAGGCAGTCTGCTATTCATGTCAGTAAAACACATCAGAGACTCATTTTATACGTTCACTTTAAGACATTTTAATACATTTTTATGTCAGGAAAGGATGTAAAAAAGATGGGGAACACCTTTTATGTAGTGAATATCACTATCTGAGAACTGTCATTTAGAAGTTCAATCGATACTAGCAGCTTGGAATATCAAGTGACCATAGTACTGGAAGCAGAACAATCAATGGCGTCTCCACATATGGAGAATTAGATTTAGTATTAAATTCTTAAATTATTGTGATTTGTTTTACAAGTTGCTATATTTCACACTCCTAAGTCAGGAAAATATTTATAAAATGAGTAGGAGAGTCTAAACAGGAGGAAGACATGCTCGATTGTGTACTATCTACCAAAAGTGAGATTACTTAAACTGCATGTGATAATTCGCTCTCCCATGAATTTCAGTCACTCAGTAGCTGATTATAAGGGGGAGAGGGATATAGAAGTGCACTTTACTGTATGGGGCTGTGGGTGAATTTACTTCCCATAAAAACCTTTTAGATGCCTATGCAGAAACGTGATTTACACTGGAGTTCATTGCATTGGTGTCCCAGATCTATTGTCTAGATACTGTGGACATGGTTTTCATTTACTAATAAGTGGTGTTTTAGGTATAAATTGCTAGCTTCTAATTTCTGGGATATAGTTTTAGGATGTTTTACAAACTGGTAGTATGTGGTCATTTTAGAGATTTAGTTTTAAGAGTTGTTAGCTGTGTGATTAGAAATCCCAGCAAAGCAGGAGCTGAGTTGCAGGTGGGCAAAGGAAAAATGGAGTGGCTGAGCCCACTTATTTCCTCCAATGGAGGTGGGAGAAAGATCCCCAAAATCATTTGTTATATTACTGCTTTTTTGTGGAGGCAGTTGAGACACTCAGGATGCTTTCTTTCAGGGGGTGTTACATCTGTGGCTTTACATCACAGACAGAAATGGTTGGCAATCCTATACAAAGCCCATTGCATGGCCAACCACACAGGTATCTACTGATGAAGTATGGAAAAATACCAGAGGGGAAAAACAGTCTCATTGCAGATGATGGTGTCATGCTTGGGCACACAATGTTTGCCCCATGGGGAATAAACAAGTTGTCACTTCAAAAAGAATAAACTGTACATTGAGAGGACAGGATGGCTTGCTGCTCAATGTAGAGTGGAAGCAAGAAACAAAAATAGTTTTAAGAATTAAAGCTCTTTTTTTTTCCAGAAGCAATATTCAGTGTATTAGTTAAACTATTGAGTTTTGCAATGGAAATGTTAATCAAATCCAGCAAAAGATCTGATCAGTTTAATTCTGTAGTTATGCTGTATAAAATATGCACCTTTCTTATCTAGAATAGTTTTTTTTTTTTTTTGATGTGTAATCTGAGGAAAGATGTTGATTTTCCACACAAGACAGAGGCCCATTACTCCAAAGCAACAACAATATTCTTTCTATACATCATAGTCAACTTTCTTGACATTTCCCTGTTATTATTGCAAGTCCATTATTGGGGTAAAAGAAGAAGCTCAATATGACACATACGTTGAAAATATTTTCAACAAAATTATCCAGTCTTTATTGATTTTAATGCAATCCTCAATACAAATTTATTTCTACAGATGGGAACAAACCTCACAACCTCTTAAGAGTAAGAAATCCGGACAGGGCCTAAAATAATTGGGGGGGGGGTCAAAGGTGCAAAAATAGGGCCAGATTTTAAATACTGCTCTTACAAACTTAGAAAGTTGATAGAATAATAGAACTTGTGTTAACTCGCATTTTCTGAAGGATATGCAGTCTGAAACTCAAACATATGGCATTATTTTGTGATTTAATCATCAGGGATTTGCTAGAAAGCCAAAAATTTTATGAGGAACAGATGAAAAATATGAGGTGAAAATCTGGATAGCTGAGAGCTATGCATGGGAAAGACAATAATAGAAAACATGGTGAGAATTAAAGTAGTATGTGTGCAGACTAAATTAAAAGGAAACCTAAGTGACAAAGAAGCACAGATAAACATAAGATAAGACTTTCTGTATGAAATCCTTCCATGGAAAACATGAAACAAAGGCAAAATGGCACTTGCAATTATATCAAAGAATGACCTACTCATAAACACCAAATTTTGATTCTGTGAAGTAAAGTCCCTGAAAGGAACATTAAGATGGACCTTTCTTAGTATTGATATGCTTGATGACTGCTTCACCAACATACATTCAATAAAGACTATCTGACTGTCTGTCTCAGTGGAAGCTATCTAACTTTGGAAATTATAGGTTCTTAGCAGACTTGTGAGATGCAGCAAAGTTTCACCTGCAATTAAATGCAATGTGGTTGCAAAAATGAGTGTGTAAGCACAAGAAATTTAAGGCAGTTTAAATGCAGATAGGTAAACATGAATCCTCATATTTACCTCTCTACATCTAGGCAGATATATAGGTAGATAGAGAGATAGACAGACAGACAGAAAGAGAGATAGACAGATAGAAAGAGAGATAGACAGACAGACAGAAAGATGGACAGACAGACAGACAGAAAGAGAGATAGACAGACAGACAGACAGGAAGAGAGATAGGCAGACAGACAGATAGAAAGAGAGATAGACAGACAGACAGATAGAAAGAGAGATAGACAGACAGACAGATAGAAAGAGAGATAGACAGACAGACAAGCTTTGGTCCTACAGCTAAGACCTCCTTCAATTGATATTATGAACTCTTTCTAGCTTCTCACATTTAATCACCAGTTATGGCAGTTTTCCTCTTCAGCATTTCTATTGTTATTGGCAACAGATGCACTTCTGTCTTAAAAGAGAGGCTTCACATGTCCATGAGATGTAGGAGTATAACTTTGTTGGAGATAATGGAGAGCAGCAGATCTAGAGAGGCTTCACATGTCCATGAGATATAGGAGTATAGCTTTGTTGGAGATAATGGAGAGCAGCAGATCTAGAGAGGCTTCACATGTCCATGAGATATAGGAGTATAGCTTTGTTGGAGATAATGGAGAGCAGCAGATCTAGAGAGGCTTCACATGTCCATGAGATATAGGAGTATAGCTTTGTTAGAGATAATGGAGAGCAGCAGATCTAGAGAGGCTTCACATGTTCATGAGATATAGGAGTATAGCTTTGTTGGAGATAATGGAGAGCAGCAGATCTAGAGAGGCTTCACATGTCCATGAGATATAGGAGTATAGCTTTGTTTGAGATAATGGAGAGCAGCAGATCTAGAGAGGCTTCACATGTCCATGAGATATAGGAGTATAGCTTTGTTGGAGATAATGGAGAGCAGCAGATCAAGAGAGGCTTCACATGTTTATGAGATATAGGAGTATAGCTTTGTTGGAGATAATGGAGAGCAGCAGATCAAGAGAGGCTTCACATGTCCATGAGATATAGGAGTATAGCTTTGTTGGAGATAATGGAGAGCAGCAGATCAAGAGAGGCTTCACATGTTCATGAGATATAGGAGTATAGCTTTGTTGGAGATAATGGAGAGCAGCAGATCAAGAGAGGCTTCACATGTTTATGAGATATAGGAGTATAGCTTTGTTGGAGATAATGGAGAGCAGCAAATCAAGCATAAGTGCTAGTCATGAATTATGCCCAAGTCTACATATACCCCTTAAAATAACCCAGGGTATCAAAATTTGTCAGATACATTTGGAAAGGATGGTTAGGCTTAAAAGGACTCCATGTGGTTGTTATCGTAGTAATCAGCTACACAAGCAGAGGGAGCTGACTGTTGCTCGATCACCACCTGCTGTCTTTGTTCTCCTGCCTTAGCTTTGGAGAATTACTGAAGGAGACAGCCTTCATGATTAGCGGTCCTGCATTACTAGAACTGATTACAGTGGCCCAGTCACATGTGCAGAAAAGGTGAAGACAATCCTGTGAAGATGATTTGGGACAGGCAGGAAGAAGACAAAAAGAAACGCGGGTGCCCAGCAAAGAGATGGATGGATTGTGTGAGAGAAGAGCCGCGACAGTCAGGCATGAGTGTAAAAGAAGGCAGGACAGTGGTATTGAATAGGGATAGAGATGGTGACAGCTGACACAACACCCTGACCCAATGTAGAAAATGGGAAAAAGTGGATTGATGATGATGATGATGATGATCTAAACCATTTCAGCTGCAGTTCTTAAAAAAAGGTTACTGTCAGTGCTAACTAATGAATGCAACGTCACCACTTATTTAAACCTCACATAACATGGTGTGCTCATGCATAACTATAGCTTTGACTTTATAAATGTCTCTTAGTACTTCTGATATTGCATTCTGCTATGGAACCAGACTCAAGAACCAACTCTTACGGCATAGTTTTCACACCAGCCTACCAGAATACATGTATCAGCTCTGGCATTCATCACAATGGCTTCCCCTCTGGGCATTTGAGTCTGTTTCACTACCTGGTTCAGTGCCAGTGCAAATGAATAATTTGCTTCTGTACCAATAGGTTGTTGCAGTTATTTTTTTTTCTTTAGATAGTAAGAAGCATGTACCTCTATTCTTCCATGTTCTGATGTATTACATATTAAGCTTTGTTATGTATTCTGTTTATTAGTATTGTATCTGGTCAGAATCATGCTTAAATGGGCCGTTTCATACTTTTTCTGTTATTACTCATGGTTGCCCCCACATGATGCACTGACTATTAAATATCCATAAAACTCTAAAGGATGCTTATTCTCACCAAAAGAGATGCATTTTTGGTACCTGAGGAGTACTTAGAGCACCATAGTTTGCATTTTTTAGCCTTGTTCATTGCTCAAAATATGTTATGTATTTCTATGCCTTGCCTGAAATGTTTTATGCCTATTTCATACTTTCTTGATTCAGCCATTTTTTTCATTCCTAACGTGCCATAAGGGTTTAACCCCCCCCCAATATCAGTCTGATTATGATTTTGCTGCTGCTAACTGGAAATCTGACTCCACAGACTTAATCAGTTTTTCTGGTACTTATGGACACAGTTTGGTCTCAACTACAAAACCACAGATACCATACTAGTCTTAAATATTTTTGAACATTTTTTATCAGTCTTGGTAAAATATTATAGTTGGCTGTAGGTTAGTATAGCAGTTAAAGTATTAACCTCACAGGCAAAGTACTGGGATTGATTCTCAGCTTTGAGGGGAAACTGGCTAAGTTAAAATGTTCCAAAAGGGCCGATAGCCTAGTACTTACCTATGAACCTATAATATCAAATGTAAATGCTTTGCAATATATATAATTTTCATTGTCTTTCATAACCTTTTGTTTTCTGTGTCATTGGTCATACCGTGTCTGTAGTTTTAATAAAAAAGGTGTTGGAAAACAAAACATGTACATCTCCTTATGTTTTCCAGGATGTCCCACACTTTTTATATGTGCCTTTTATATTGTCTGCTCAATCCTGCACTGTCTGAAAACATAGCTATTTTTTCTCATATAGTGTCTGTCTGGAGTGTATTTTCAGCATGTAATTTTCCTTTGCATTTTTTTTTATTATGTATACAAGAGTTGCCCTGCATTTCTATACATGCAGGGTAAGTGATCGCACATTAAGTTCCTCATTATCCCTTTCCTAAATACTTTACACCCTTCCTTTGTTTATTGCTGTATGGATCATTAATCAAGGAGGCTAAATTCAGAACTGAAATCTTTTTTTTTTTTCTGACAGAGATCTTTCAAATAAAATGACAAAGTCAACAAATTTAGTAACTAATGAAGAAATAGTAAGTACAACTTTTCTGTAATAATGAAACAGCAGACTACAGAAACATATGCAGTATTTACATAAAAAAGACAAGTATAGATAGTTTTCAGCAAGAGAACCTTCAACTGATACATGGAATGTCATAAATGATACATTATATGTAATCATTATCCAAGTTTGTGTCAGTTATGATGCCTCAACCATTGCAGTTGATTCTATTAATTTATATCCTCTCTACATTATTGATAACTGATCTTTAACTAAATACACCAACCAAATACCCTTGTCAGATCATTTTTATGTTATTTCATTATGTGAGTTAAAGGATAAAGGGAGGCTTCTTTGTTCACCAGTGGCAGTGGGGAGCTTAGAGCAGCCTATCTATCCCTAGAGGAGTGTTCCCAGTACAAGAATCTGGTAGTCTATTGAAACGTTTTGGGCCAATTTCCAGCTCTTTCAAGTCCCCCTGTATAAAACCCACTTTGGCGCGGCTTTGCACGATTTTGCACATAGCGCAGCATCGGGCAGCTCCGCTTAATTGGGTTTAAACCATTCTCGGCTCCACAAAGTCTGTTCTTCAGTTTTTCCCTTAGAACTGATCTAGTTCTCATAATAAAAACCCTATTCCTACTCTAAAGCCTGGCACTTGCTCACTAAAGCAATTATATAAGTCAGCACTAAAAATGTAAAAGCACTACACCCTCACAAACTCCCCTTGAGTACCTTGTTCCCCATTGGCCCTTTTTTTCAGTTATAAAGGAATTCCCAATACTATTCTAGCATGTCCAAAGGTCAGTTGTCAATCTCCTCTCCGGTCCAGCTGGTGAGTCTGGGAATCTTGAGGCAATGTTACAACTGCCTCATGTACACAGACAACCCCCTCCTCCTCCCAACAAATTCCAACACATGTGAGAGATGCAACCATATAGCCAAACTGGAGGCTAAGCTCTCTCAACTCAGTACTGGCATAACCAGTCAGGAAGAGAAGGAAACCACACTCACTACAATTCCAGTCTCACATAGACCTACCACGACAGCAAAGCAAACACATAAACACACAAAAACATACTCGGAGGCTCTAAATAAAAATCTGCCTAAGCAGCAGAGACCTCCAAAGCAGACACCCAAGCAACTGCTACCCCAAAACAAAACACGTGCAACACATAGCTCACAAAGCCAGTGTTGCCGAACAGTCACGGCCCTTAAGGCTAAACAACACACCTGATACACTTGTAATAGGTGACTCTATCGTCAGGCACACTGACGTCCCACTCACCAGGCTGAACAAGGAGAAGGTCACGGTGAGCTGCCTGTCGGGCGCTAGGATCCGCCACATAACACAAGCACTCAGGTCACTCCAAGGGAAGTACAAATATGACTCAGTCATTGTCCATGGTGGTGTGAGTGACCTGAGACATACCTCACTGGACTACATGAAAAGAGACATAGAGGAGCTCTCTGAGAATGTAGCCCTGGCCGGTATGACCCTGACCTTGAGTAGCATCTTACCCTCACCAAGAATGATGCCACAATATGAAGACAAGATGATCAATTTCAACAATTGGCTTAAGTATTGGTGTCATGCAAAAGGGATCCAATGCCTGTCAGCCTGGGAAGACATGCTCGACAAGCCACGATGCTTTGCTAGGGACGGCTTGCACCTGTCACCCCTGGGCTTTCGGATATTGGCAAAGGCTCTTGCCACCCCCATAGTGCCTTTTTTAGGCAAGGCTCAAAAGTCAAACCCACCTCCATAGGTATCACAAGGGATAAGAAACTAAGAGTAATGCTACTCAATGCCAGAAGTCTAAACCTCAAGATGCATGCACTCTAAACTCTCCTAAGCAGGGAGAACATCGATATCTGTGCAGTAACAAAAACCTGGTTCAAGGCTCCCGAGAGCACCCCAGCACTACCAGGTTATACCTCATACCATGCTTTTCGGCCCCAAAACTTGGACCGAACCACAAAAGGAGGGGGAGTATCAATATTTGTCAAAGATACCCACACCTCCAGGTTGGTGGCACAGCACGAAGCATCAGAGACTATCCATGTGCAACTAACAGTGGGTAAAACTGCCTTCCAGTTTATAGCCTGCTACAGACCACCCTCCCAAACCCAGGAACCCCACTCGGCCTTCCTGAGAACACTGGAAAATATGAAGGTCTCTCCAAACACCATTATATTGGGCGACTTCAACTACCCAAACATAGACTGGGAGCATTACTCTAGCTCCATCACCCTAGCCCAAAGGTTCCTAGAATTTATAAACACAAATGGGAACAACTTGTTACCACTCCCACAAGACGGGAAAACATACTGGACCTGATCATCACCAACATGGGGGCTCTATGCTCCAGACCAGAAGTGTATCCCTCACTGGTAAGATCAGATCATAAACTAATCTCACTGGATATTCACATCCCGACCCCCACCACCTGCCCAGAAAACCATAGTGAAACACTTCTCTAAAGCAAATTTCACACTCCTCAAAACTGAGGTGGAATCCTTCAAAGCCCCCAGGCCTGTGGAAAATACGACCCAGACCACAGAATCCTTTATAAACGCATTCTATGATCACCTTCAGGAATGCATGGATCATGCAATTCCAAATAAAACCAAGACCCAATCCTCCAAAGGCAGACGTCCTGTCTGGTGGACCCCAGCCATAAACAAACTATACAATAGACGGAGGAAGCTACTACATGATAGAGCAAAATCCCAAAAAGGGAAGGCATCTCTGATCAGTATTAGCAAAAAACTACGGGCACTCATAAAATCGTCTAAGGCCAGCTTCGAGAGAGAAATTGCACAGGACACTAAGGATAATCACAAGGCTTTCTTTAGTTATGTTAGGAACCTGGGTGGGAATTCCCAGATATGCTCAAAATTAGTCCAAAATGACAAAAAATACACCAAACCCACAGACATTGCCAACATCCTAGCAGACAGGTTCAGCGCAAACTTCTCCCCCCCCCTCCACCAAAAGGGCAAATATCTATCCCAGCAGAGTGCTGTCCCCCTGACATCTCAGATGCTCAGATAAGAGCCACCCTCTCCAAAGCAAAAAAACACAGCATCAATGGGACCTGACGGTGTCCTGGGCTGCATCCTACATGAACTCCAAGAAGAGCTAAACCCAAACATAAAACTACTGTTCAATCTCAGCCTTACTACAGGATATGTACCCAAAGAGTGGCGTACAGCAACAGTGGTCCCTCTCCACAAAGGTGGTGCCTCAACGGATCCTGAAAACTATCGCCCCATAAGCCTGACTAGCTTGGTCTGCAAAGCTCTGTAAAGGATCATCATGGACCTCATAAATAAAGATATTGGGGACCTACAGACACTGGATCCTACCCAGTTCGGCTTTGTTAAGGGCAGATCCTGCCTCTTAAACCTGGTTGATTTCTTTGAAACAGTCACCAAGGCCATTGCCGAGGGGAAGGTGGTCCACACAGCCTACCTGAACCTCGCAAAAGCCTTCGATACAATACCCCACTCGGGCATTATAGATAAGCTCACCAGTTTAAATATAAACCCCTATGTCACTAGATGGGTTGCAAACTGGCTCAAGGACAGAACCCACGTGGTTAGAATTGCTGGAGCCATGTCAGACTCCAAACCAGTTACAAGTGGCATCCCACAAGGCTCAGTCCTGGGACCTCTCTTGTTTGGTATATATTTCTCGGAGGTACAGGCCAACACGGAAGGACTGTGGCTGACCATGTTCACAGATGACTGCAAACTAGGCGCCATAATCGACTCTCTAGCCAACACAAGCATCCTCCAAAAGGGCCTCATAGAAACAGACAACTGGTGCCAGAGCCATGGCCTCAAGCTAAACGCCAAAAAGTGTATAGTCATCCCCTTTGGCAAAAACAAAGTGCCCACAAATTACCACATAGGTGGTAATCCATTAAGTACGGAAGAAGTAATTAGGGACCCAAGTTGATAGCAATCTCTCATTTGAAAACCACGTGGCCAAAGTGGCTAGAAAAACATTTTATATAGCCCACCTAATCATGAAGGGATTCACATCTAGATCAGGGGAGGTTATCGTGCCCCTTTACTCATCCCTCATCAGGCCCATAATTGAGTACAATGCCCCTTTCAGGATGTACCTTACCAGACACCTGCAGCAACTGGAAAGACCCCAAAAGTACCTCACCAAGAGGATCAAAGGGCTCAAACAGATGCCATATGCTGCCCGGTTAAAGAAATTCCAGCTCTACTCAGTGGCATACCGCCTGCTCAGAGGTGATCTCTGCCTGACATATAAAGCCATGTCCAACCCGGAATTAATGGACATGCTGCACCTCAGAAAATCCAAATCCCATCGAGCTACGCGCTCGAGAGACTTGAACCTCAGCACTGAAATAAATAGGACATGCTGGAGGGACAGATTCATAACCCAGAGGCTCCCTTCACTCTGGAATAAAATCCCAGTCCAGGTTAGGCAGAGTCCCTCATTGACTCTCTTCAAGAGGAATCTTGATGAGTGGATGGGAGATCGTAGGTTTACCCCGGGTATCACTTCTGTGTCACTGTTAGACAGAGGCACAGTATACTAACCTCGAAAAAGGGCATAGCAAAATTCATTTAAAATGGATGGTGAAAGCCAAACACAGTCTGGCTAGGCTTATAAATGCCCTAGGGCAGATAGCCTAGTATGAACCTATGAACCTATGAGTCTGAATATAAGGGCTTGCTGAATTCCAGGGAGGAAATATCCAGATTCTTTCAGTTTCAGTTTTTCAGTCTCACAATTCTTAGATTCACACTGATGAGTAATGGAAATATCTGATGGTTACCAAGCTGAATATATCGGCATACTTGACTCTGTGGTGCATTAATTTCTGTGAAATGGAATTTCATCTGCCATCTTGCAGCTCCCCAAGCCTTCCCACCACACTCAGTATTTATTACAGAGACAACATGGTTCTGTGAACAGCTCAGCATGGAGTTATTTCAATATTCTTGGGTGAACCCTATTAACTTGTTTGTTTTGTACACTTTTAGATTTAAAAATTAGCAAAGAAAGTGGAAAAAAGTGCCAAAAGTAAACTGATAACCAAAAATAAGGCACTGGAAGGTTCACCAGAATAAAATCCACTGTTTTATTGATCGCACACGATATTAAAAACTTAAAACACATCCAAAATGCATTAACTGCATCACTGCGTTTTCATCACAAAAACTTCTTCAGATGAGCATACCAACTTCTGAAACCCCTTTATATACAGAAACATCCCCAATTAATCAATTAACAAACTATTATACTTTTAAAAGCACAGTGCAAAAAACTATATACACAAACAATAAAACAATAAATACAGAAGTGCATAGAAAATCATTTATTGGTCAAGCAGGAATCTTGTAAAAAACATACATTATTTACAATTTGTAAAATCTTATAAACAAAAAATGTTTAAAAATGTTTAAAAATATAAAACCTTTTTAAAACCACATTTAAAACACTGTTGTGTAGGTCATACGAAATGTACAACAACACCATCTGCTGGAACGTCACATAATTTAAAGTTTAGCTGACCTAAGCTTTAAGGCAGGCTTCAATGAAACCATTTCATTCAAACCAGGATACCTAGTAGCTTCAAGAACTAGTTGCCAGTACAGTTCCCTATATTCTAGTCGTGTTTCCCAAGGGCCACCCCTAGGATCAATGGGCAATATTTCTATTACATAAAAATGAAAATCAGCTCCTGCACAGTTCAGAGTATGTTTATACAGAGAATTGTTATATCGTACCTGTGTTCATACATTCTTGACTTTAATTTTCTCTCAGTTTTGCCTATATAGAATGCTTCACATTTGTCACACAAGGCTAAATAAATATTTCCATTAGTATTGCAATTAGCAAAACCATTTGTCTTAATAAGTCTGTCTCTACTTTTCAGATGAACCATCTCTCCAACTTTGACATAAGGGCTTTGGGCACAACAACCAAACGTGTGTGCCCCTTTTGTTAAAAAGGTGAACATCTGTCCTAGGGGTACCATTCTCCAAAATGTTTTTAATACAGCACCCCTTCTGTAAATACACTTAAAAGGTTTATCAAATATATACTGCAGGTCTGATGTACTAGCAAATCTGTTCCATTCTCTTTATAAAATGTTTCTGGCCAACCCAGCATCCCCATCATAAGAAATAACCAAAGCACTGTTGTACCCATTATCACCTGACCTCTCCGATGTTTGAATATTTTCAAGGTCCTGATTGTCACTCCCGAAAATGGGGGCAAACCTAGACTTTCTTGCTTCCAAAACTTCATTGTATACTTCTGCTAGAGGCTTTTCTGGGTACCCCCTAGCTTTGAACAAATCCATAAGATAAGCAATTTCATTAATAAAATCATTATCATCTGAGGTCATTCTGGATATTTGAACAAACTAACCCTTTAATACCCCTTTCTTCTGGTGAGGTGGGTGTGCACTGGTATACTATAGATAAGAGTTTGAAAATGTTGCTTTTCTGTAAACTCTAGTTTTAAAGTTCCCTCCAGCCTTACTGATACTGAGGTCTAAGTATCTCATTTCATCAGAATTGATTTCATACGTAAATCTTAAGAAATCTGTGGTGCTAGACAAATAGTTAAAGAAATCTAAAACCCTACTCTCAGGTTCTACCCAAAATAAACAAATGTCGTCCAAAAACGATCATAAAAATTCCAACAACACCTGAAATCACAATTGAACACAAATTTATTTTCCCAGTAGGAAAGTATAATGTTAGCGTACGTGGGGGCACAATGGGCTCTCATAGCAACACCTCTTAGTTGTTTAAAATACTTGTCCTCAAAAAATATAAAATTGTTTTTTAAAATCACATCCATTAAGATTAAACATGTTCTAAAATCATTAAAACGTATGTCATTAGTATCACTTAAAACCTTTTCTAACCATTCTAAACCCTGAGTGTGGGGTATTGAATAAAATAAGTCTATCACATCAACCGTGATAAAAGTAAGGTTGTCACAATAAAGGCTCGAATGCAGTTTTTTCAAAAGGTCCCATGAGTCTTTGAGTACATTTGACACCCACCCCCCCATGGACAATTTTTTTAAGCTTGGAATCCACAAATTTAGCTAAAGGGGCTGTTATGGAACCTTCAGCGGAGACTATTGGCCTTAAGGGTGGGTTACTCACATCCTTATGGACCTTGGGGATGCCAAAAATTGATGGAATCCTATGTTTCTCGACATGTAAAAAATTGTAAGTATCATTGTCTATAAGCTCTTCAATGAGCAAGTCATTTAAACATACTTGTATTCTTTTGTAAGCAATATTTACTTCATTCAGAGAAACCCTCATATACTGGTTGACATCCCCCAAAATGTCCATCATCTTACCTTCATATGTGATTTTGTCCATTAAGACTACACCCCCACCCTTATCTGGTTTCATAATTCTTAAATTCTTGTTACTTCTACATTGTTCAAGTAAGTCTCGCTCTTCCCTACTAAGATTTGGAGTCACTTTGTTTTTATTTATGGCTTGCCTTAACTCATTCTCCACCATACATTCAAAGTTCATTAATTGTGGATGCAAGGGCGGGTTAAAAATACTTTTCCTATGCAAGGTGGCATTGTGTGAGTTGGACCCTTCTTGACCATTAAAAAATAGTTCTAGATTCTTTTTTTTATATATATATATAATTTAATATCCACCAATAATTTAAACACATCACACTTTCTCCTAGGGATAAAAGAAAATCCCTTTATAAATAAATTAAAATGACCTTCCTGCATGTCAATGTTACTATAATTAAAAATGTTAAAATTTTTATAACTTATTTTGGGGCCATTCTTGACCATTCCGACCCCAGGGCCTGTCTCTCGTAAGCTCCCCGTTGTCCTGTCCAGGCATTGTACCTTTAACTTACTGGGCCTTTCGTTTTCAACCTTTCTGACCTCTGGGCAGAAGGAAAATCCGCAGGATCTTGAATGTTGAAAGGAACATCATTAACCTGCCCACCAAACCCACCATCATGTACGCTTTCCCTGTTTAAATTGTCATTACCATAAAACCTAGCCCCCTGCCTAGGTTTGGGATAGTACACATTCTCTTTGTATTCATCAATATCCCTATCTATCTTTATCATCTTTCTAACATGCACTTCTTTACATTTTGAATCAATATTCCTTAACAAATCAGAATATTTCTCCTTTTCACCTCCGATAGCGTACATTAAATCAATGATAATGTTATTGTTGGTATGCTCAACCACATGGAAAATATTGTTCATTTCCTTTTCATTGTTTTTAATTATAGCTCTCATGACATCAAAACCACATTTGTCAAATGCAACAACCAAATCTTGGTGAAAATTAGAGCCATTGGTAACATTATTTGGATATTTACACACCCTGAAACCCTTAGGTACAATTTTTAACTGCAAGCATTGCTTTAAATAGTCATTGTCCATTTGATACATCTTATATTTAGTTAAATAAATGTCAAGTTTAGCAAGGTTGTTAGCATAAGTATCATTGTTGCTGTCATAACAAGGCACTTCACCAACAAAAGCAAATTTGCAGTCTAAAATGTCTTTAAAAAGTCTCTTGTTACCTTGACTGCTATGAGTGTTTTCAGTCACTTGCCTGTTGCTGCTACCAGCTGCACCTGCTTGGACAGAAGTTTCTTTCCATTTGTTGGGTTTGAACACATTGTTGGGTTTTAAAAATATTAGGAAAATCATCCAAACTACAGTTTCTGTTTCCAATTGCTGCAGAAACCTCTGCAGTATTCTCATTTAACTCAGTTTGTGCCTCATGCTGAATTCTGCCATTTTCACTCTGATTTACTTCCTGGTTGCCTGGTGATGTCAGATGTGATGTCAGCAAAGCCAAGGATTGACTGACAGGAGTCAATAGAACCACCAGTTGGGAAAACTGGCCAATGAGCTTACGAATTTCTCCCAATTCTCCTCCTTTCCTTTGATCCTCCATGTTGGATTCTGGCTGCCCTACCATATCCACAAAACAGAACAAATAAACAAAGAAAGTGGAAAAAAGTGCCCAAAGTAAACTGATAACAAAAATAAGGCACTGGAAGGTTCCCCAGAATAAAATCCACTGTTTAAATGTGGTTTTAAAAAGGTTTTATATTTTTAAACATTTTTTGTTTATAAGTTTTTACAAATTGTAAATAATGCATGTTTTTTACAAAATTCCTGCTAAACCAAGAAATGATTTTCTATGCACTTCTGTATTTATTGTTTCATTGTTTGTGTACATAGTTTTTTGCACTGTGTTTTTAAAAGTATAATAGTTTGTTAATTGATTAATTGGGGATGTTTCTGTATATAAAGGGGTTTCAGAAGTTGGTATGCTCATCTGAAGAAGTTTTCGTGATGAAAACGCGGTGATACAGTTAATGCATTCTGGATGTGTTTTACGTTTTTAATATTGTGTGCAATAAATAAAACAGTGGATTTTTTTCTGGTGAACCTTCCAGTGCCTTATTTTTGGTTATCGATGTAAAAATTAGTTCAAAGTTGTTAGCACTTGGGCTTCAGACCAGTTGTTTTACATTAAGAAGGTTTGTGGTCTGCACTGTTGTGACAGGACAGGTAGCTTACATCCTTCCAAGTTGGGAACTGCTGATTGAAGGCTCAGTGTCTGTTATTCTAAAAGTGTATTAGCTCTGGTTAAGCACTTGGGCTTCAGGCCAGTTATTTTACATTAAGAAGGTTCATGGTCTGCACTCTTGTGGGAAAAGAAGCTGAACTCTGCCCTTCTGAGCTGGGAATTTCTGGTTAAAGGCTTATAGTGCCTGCATATTTGAACTGTTTCTTATTGAAATTGGTGCGCCTTGTTTGCTGTAGCATAGACTAGATCCAGGCCTGCTGAATCTAGCTTTGTTTGTATAACTTGAGCACTAATCCAGGACTTCTTTTGTGGAGAAGGTTCCCCTGCACCCCAGTGGCAGGAGTGTAGTTAGAACTTGTCTGATTGAAGACTACAGGAACAGGGCTCAGTTTTGAAATTTTTTTACTGGTTAATTGAGTAATTTGTTTAAAAGCCTTTTCTGATTGCTTGTAGTCATCTAAAGCTGTTTTAAGTGTATTTTTTACTGTTTGTAGTCATTTAAAGCTGTTTTATGTGTATTTTTTTACTGTTTTTGCCTTATCTTTTCAAAAATAATTTTCCTTGTTTCCCACCTTTCTAAGCTAGTATAGTCCAGTTTTCAGGCTAGTGCTGAATTCAGGGCTGTGTTACAATTTTCTGAGTTGCCCATACCTTACTTGGATAGAGGGAGGTTTCTCTGTTCACCTGTGAGAGAGGGAGCTTTGAGCAGCCATCTGTCCCTGGAGGAGTGGTTCCAGCCCAGAAGTTAGTAGCCATTTTGGGCTAATTTCTAACTCTTTCATTTCCCTGCTGTTAAAAACATGTTTGCACGGTTTTGCACATCCGGGCAGTGCCAGTTAGCTAGGGCTAAATTTATCCCGGCTCCACCAAGTCTCCTCCAGGTTTTCCCTTGAAAGTAGTCTAACTCTCAACCTAAGCAATTAAAAAGCATCCTACAGTCCAGCACTTGCTCAGACCTAATAGCAAGCACTAATATACCCCAACACTTGAATGCCCAGCAGGGCAAGGCTTATTATTCACCCCTCACCAACCAAGTGACTAAGCAGCTCACCCTACTATTCAGGCATGACCAAAGGGCAATTTCAGGTATACTGTCCAGTCCAGCTGGTGAACCCGGGTATCCTGAGGCAATGTTACAACTGCCTCATGTACACAGACAACCCTCTCCTCCTACCACAAAACATTAACATATGCGAGAGATGCAATTATATAGCTAAATTGGAGGCTAAGCTCTCTCCACCCAAGACTTGAACAGGCAGTCATGAGGAGAACGTTAGCACTTGCACCACACCTCCAGCCTCACATAGACATACTAAACCAGCACTGGCAAAAAATACACATAAATACACAAAATCATACTCAGAGACTCTAAATAAAAACCTGCAAAAGCATCACAGACCTCCAAAGCAGACACCCAAAAAACCTGCATCTCCCGTCACAAACCAGACAACACACAAAACACAAAATCAGTGTGCCGCACAATCACAGCCCTTAAGGTGAAATAACATACCTAACACACTAGTAATAGGCAAATCTATAGTCAGGCACACTGACGTCCTGCTCACTAGGCTGGACAAGGAGAAGGTTACTGTTAGCTGCCTGTCAGGAGCCAGAATCCGCCACATAACACAAGCACTCAGGTCCCTCCAGACTCTGTCATTGTTCATGATGGTGTGAATGACCTGTGACATACCTCCCTGGACTACATGAAAAGAGACATGGAAGAGCTCTCTGATCATGTAGCCCAGGCGGGTATGACCCTGGCCCTGATTAGCATCCTGCCCTCACCAAGAATGATACCACAGTATAAAGAAAAAATTATCAATTTCAACAACTGGCTAAGCTTCTGGTTGCATTCAAAGGGGATCCAGTGTCTGTCAGCCTGGGATGACATGCTTGACAAGCCTCGTTGCTTCGCAATAGATGGCTTGCACCTGTCACCCCTAGGCTTTCGAATACTGGCCAGGGCTCTTGCTGCCCCCATAGTGCCTTTTTAGGCAAGGCTCAAAAGTCAAACCCACCTCCGTAAACAGCACAAATAAAAAAATGAGGGTTATGCTATTCAACGCCTGAAGTTTAAATCTCAAAATGCATGCACTCGAAACACTCCTCAGTATGGAGAACGTTGACATCTGTGCAATAACTGAAACATGGTTCAAGGCTCCACAGAACACCTCAGCACTACTGGGCTACAACTCATACCACACATTTCATCCACAGAACATAGACCGAAACACAAAAGGGGGGGTGTAGCCATATTCATCAAGGATACCTACACCTCCAGGTTAGTGGTGCAGCTTGATACCTCCGAGATCATCCATGTGCAACTAACATCAGGCAAATCTGCAATGCAAATTTTGACCTGCTACAGATCACCCTCCATGACCCAGGGCCACCACTCCGCCTTTCTGGAGACACTGGAAAACATGAAGGTCCTATCGAACACCCTGATATTGGGCGATTTCAATTACCCTGCCGTTAACTGGGAAAACCACTCAAGTACAAACTCCCATATCCAGCACTTCCTGGAATTTATCAACTCAAATGCCCTGGATCAGCTGATAAACTCCCATACCAGAGGTGAAAACATATTGGACCTGGTCATCACCAACATTGGCGACAGATGTTCCACACCGGAGG